>NW_026061312.1:35000-38977 GCF_024217435.2 Syngnathus scovelli
GTCCGGGGATGAGGCAGCATCCCCGGGCGGCGGGCGGGAGGAGGCAGCCTCCCGCAAGCGGAACTTAGTTGTTGGATGATGACAGCGGGCGTGCGTAAGAGGCTCGTCCGGGGATGAGGCAGCATCCCCGGGCGGCGGGCGGGAGGAGGCAGCCTCCCGCAAGCGGAACTTAGTCGTCGGAGGATGTCAGCGGGCGTGCGTAAGATAACGTATGTCCGCCTCTCGGTCACTCTGGCCGGGCGTGGGTGTGCGTCCGCGCCCGTCTTGTGAACCTCCAAGTGGAACTTAGTGATCGGAGGATGACACCGGGCGTGCGTAAGAGGCGCGTCCGGGGATGAGGCAGCATCCTCGGGCGTCAGCCGGGAGTAGGCAGCCTCCCCCAAGTGGAACGTAGCCTCCACTAAGTGGAACTCAGTCTCCGGAGGATGACAGCGGGCGTGCGTAAGAGGCGCGTCCGGGGATGAGGCAGCATCCTCGGACACCGGCCGGGAGCGCGCGGGCGCTGTGGAAGTAAGTACATCCGCTCCTGGTACCTAAAAATTCCTCCAGCGGCGGGCCCCGGGCCTAAACTTTCTCCGGGCCGCGCAACACGCACTTTCCGCCGGACACCGACGGAGGCAACGTCCCCCTCCTGCGGTGACAAAAAAAATCCACCCCTGGTACCTAAAAATTTCTCCAGCGGCGGGCCCCTGGCCTAAACTTTCTCCGGCCCGCGCAACACGCACTTTCCGTCGGACACGGACGGAGGCAACGTCCCCCTCCTGCGGTGACAAAAAAAATCCACCCCTGGTACCTAAAAATTTCTCCAGCGGCGGGCCCCTGGCCTAAATTTTCTCCGGCCCGCGCAACACGCACTTTGCGCCGGACGCCGGTCCCAAACCACCACCGCCGACCGCCACAAGGCGACAGCCACCATCCCCAAGCGCCATCCCCGACCGCCACAAGGCGACCGCCACAAGGCGACCGCCACAAGGCGACAGCCACCATCCCCAAGCGCCATCCCCGACCGCCACAAGGCGACCGCCACCAGCCGACCGCCACAAGGCGACAGCCACCATCCCCAAGCGCCATCCCCAAGCGCCACCCCCGACCGCCACCAGCCGACCGCCACCAGCCGACCGCCACCAGCCGACCGCCACCAGCCGACAGCCACCATCCCCAAGCGCCACCCCCGACCGCCGCCCCCCGACCGCCACAAGGCGACCGCCACCAGCCGACCGCCACAAGGCGACAGCCACCATCCCCAAGCGCCACCCCCGACCGCCACCCCCCGACCGCCACCAGCCGACCGCCACCAGCCGACCGCCACCAGCCGACCGCCACAAGGCGACAGCCACCATCCCCAAGCGCCATCCCCGACCGCCACCCCCCGACCGCCACAAGGCGACAGCCACCATCCCCAAGCGCCATCCCCGACCGCCACCCCCCGACCGCCACCAGCCGACCGCCACCAGCCGACCGCCACAAGGCGACAGCCACCATCCCCAAGCGCCATCCCCGACCGCCACAAGGCGACCGCCACAAGGCGACCGCCACCAGCCGACCGCCACAAGGCGACAGCCACCATCCCCAAGCGCCATCCCCGACCGCCACAAGGCGACCGCCACAAGGCGACCGCCACCAGCCGACCGCCACAAGGCGACAGCCACCATCCCCAAGCGCCATCCCCGACCGCCACCCCCCGACCGCCACCAGCCGACCGCCACCAGCCGACAGCCACCATCCCCAAGCGCCATCCCCAAGCGCCACCCCCGACCGCCACCAGCCGACCGCCACCAGCCGACCGCCACCAGCCGACCGCCACCAGCCGACAGCCACCATCCCCAAGCGCCATCCCCAAGCGCCACCCCCGACCGCCACCAGCCGACAGCCACCAGCCGACCGCCACCAGCCGACCGCCACCGGCCGTTCGCGGTGTGCGCCGCCGTTCCCCAAGCACCCTCCGGGACGAAGCCGGAGCCAGAGAATAGCAGCGGTGGTGCGTAAAAGCTGCGGCCGGGCCTCGCGGAAGGTCCCCGGGCGGCGAGCTGCGGAGCCCCGGCCTCCAGCTTCCACCAGGTAATAGGACCGGGCGCGCGTAAAAGCTGCGGCCGGGCCTCGCGGAAGGTCCTCGGGCATCCAGCGAGATCACACGGCCCCCACCGGAGGCGGCTAGCGCCTCCGTAGAGTAGTACCGGCCCGTGGAAGCGGCCGCCCGTCAGCCTGCGTTGCCGCTGGTCGAAAAATGCACTAAGTGCCAAACCCCATTCATTTACAACGGCGTGTCCGCCAGAGGGCGCACTTCCCCCGGCGGACCAGCCGGCGGGGCTCGTTAGAGAGTGTATCCGCCTGGCAGTGCCTCCTGGACGGCCTGTATTCCGGACCGCGACCGCTAACTTACGGGAGCCTAAACGGCCCGCGGACCAGCCGGCGGGTCCTCCGTGAAAGCCTATCCGCCTGGCGGTGCCTCCTGGCCGGCCTGGATTCCGGACCGCGACCGCTCACTCGCGGGACCCTAAACGGCCCGCGGACCAGCCGGCGGGTCCTCCGTGAAAGCCTATCCGCCTGGCGGTGCCTCCTGGCCGGCCTGGATTCCGGACCGCCACCGCTCACTCGCGGGACCCTAAACGGCCCGCGGACCAGCCGGCGGCTCCTCCGTGAAAGCCTATCCGCCTGGCGGTGCCTCCTGGCCGGCCTGGATTCCGGACCGCCACCGCTCACTCGCGGGACCCTAATCGGCCCGCGGACCAGCCGGCGGATCCTCCGTGAAAGCCTATCCGCCTTCGCCGGTTCCCCGGCCGGCCACGGGTGGCGAGAATCCGGCCTCCTCGCCCGGAGCGCGCTTCGACTTGGGCGAAAAATGCACCAAGTGCCAAACCCCATTCATTTACAACGGCGTGTCCGCCAGAGGGCGCACTTCCTCCGGCCGGCGGGGCTCGTTAGAGAGCGCGTCCGCCTTGGCCGGTTCCCCGGCCGGCCACGGGTGGCGAGAATCCGGCCTCCTCGCCCGGAGCGCGCTTCGACTTGGGCGAAAAATGCACTAAGTGCCAAACCCCATTCATTTACAACGGCGTGTCCGCCAGAGGGCGCACTTCCTCCGGCCGGCGGGGCTCGTTAGAGAGCGCGTCCGCTTTCGCCGGTTCCCCGGTCGGCCGCGAACGGCGAAAAGCCGGCCTCTTCCCCCGGAGCCCGGTGGGCGAATTTTTTTTTTTTTTTTTTTTTTCAAAGTGCCAACGGCTCTCGCGCCGCGCTGCGTCCGCCTTCGCCGGTTCCCCGGTCGGCCCGAACGAGCGAAAATTCGGCCTCTTGCCCCGGAGCCCGGTCGGCGAATTATTTATTTATTTATTTATTTATTTATTTATTTATTTATTTATTTATTTTTCCAAAGTGCCAACGGCTCTCGCGCCGCGATGCGTCCGCCTTCGCCGGTTCCCCGGTCGGCCACGAACGGCCAAAAATCGGCCTCTCCCCCCGGAGCCCGGTCGGCGAATTATTATTTATTTATTTATTTATTTATTTATTTATTTTTCCAAAGTGCCAACGGCTCTCGCGCCGCGATGCGTCCGCCTTCGCCGGTTCCCCGGTCGGCCACGAAGTATTGCGCATGATTATACGCGATGTTAATATTTATTTAATTATTAAATAAATACATACATGTGTTTATTAATAATATACGCGATGTTAATATTTATTTAATTATTACCTATATTATGAATAAACTAACGGTGATTTTACACGATTTGACTACATACGTGACCGTGAGATAGTGCCGAGGGCTCCCGCGCCGTCACGCGTCCGCCTTGGCACGGGTCGCCCGCGGCAGCGAGCGTTCGGCTCGCGGGGGTCCGCGGGGTGTTATTAGGGAGTGCGGCAGCCGTGCCGAGGCTCCGGCCGGCCGCCGGAAGTCCCGCGGGGGAGCGTCGGAGCTCCGCGAGGCCGGCCGGGGAGCCTCTTAGTCATCGCCCGCGCTCGCGGTGGTCCCGGTCGCTTAAAGTGCC
>NW_026061313.1:0-10000 GCF_024217435.2 Syngnathus scovelli
GCTCTTGCGCCGAAAAGCGTCCGCCTCGGCTGGTTCCCGCGGTCGGACACAAAATGTGTCAATTCGGCCTCTCTGAGGTACCAGGGGAGGGCTTTATGTACTTGGTCCCCCCACTTAGTGTACTCATCACTTTACCCCCCTTTCGCAAAATATAGTCGGCACGTATGTGCAGAACTGTTTATTTTCATTTTAAAAATTGTCTAAGTGCCAGCGGAAGCTGTCACACGAACTGTCCGAGCTACCACGGTGCCCATCCCGGGCAGTGACGGCAAAAGGCCGATGTGTGTTTGATGGAAGTCTGAATAATTTCTAAGTGCCAACGGCTCAACCGCCGTAAAGTGTCCGCCTCGGCCGGTTCTCCCGGTCGGCCCGAACGAGCGAAAATTCGGCCTCTTTCCCTGGAGGTCCGGAACATTTTGGCGAATATTTTCTAAGTGCCAACGGGTGCTCCGCCGTAAAGTGTCCGCCTCGGCTGGTTCCCCGGTCGGCCAGAACAAGTGAAAATTCGGCCTCTTCCCCTGGAGGTCCGGAACATTTTGGCGAATATTTCCTAAGTGCCAACGGCTGTTCCGCCGTAAAGAGTCCGACTCGGCTGGTTCCCGATGTCGGCCAGAACAAGTGAAAAATCGGCCTCTTCCCCTGGAAGTCCGGCCGAGTTAAGGCAAATATTTCCTAAGTGCCAACGGCTGTTCCGCCGTAAAGGGTCCGACTCGGCTGGTTCCCGATGTCGGCCAGAACAAGTGAAAAATCGGCCTCTTCCCCTGGAAGTCCGGCCGAGTTAAGGCAAATATTTCCTAAGTGCCAACGGCTGCTCCGCCGTAAAGCGTCCGACTCGGCTGGTTCCCGATGTCGGCCAGAATAAGTGGAAATTCGGCCTCTTCCCCTGGAGGTCCGTTCAAGATTAACGAATATTTTCTAAGTGCCAACGGCTGCTCCGCCGAAAAGCGTCCGACTCGGCTGGTTCCCGATGTCGGCCAGAACAAGTGAAAATTCGGCCTCTTCCCCTGGAGGTCAGTTGAAGTTTAACGAATATTTTCTAAGTGCCAACGGCTGTTCCGCCGTAAAGAGTCCGACTCGGCTGGTTCCCGATGTCGGCCAGAACAAGTGAAAATTCGGCCTCTTCCCCTGGAGGTCAGTTGAAGTTTAACGAATATTTTCTAAGTGCCAACGGCTGTTCCGCCGTAAAGAGTCCGACTCGGCTGGTTCCCGATGTCGGCCAGAACAAGTGAAAATTCGGCCTCTTCCCCTGGAAGTCCGGCCGAGTTAAGGCAAATATTTCCCAAGTGCCAACGGCTGTTCCGCCGTAAAGGGTCCGACTCGGCTGGTTCCCGATGTCGGCCAGAACAAGTGAAAAATCGGCCTCTTCCCCTGGAAGTCCGGCCAAGTTCGGCGAATATTTCCTAAGTGCCAACGGCTGTTCCGCCGTAAAGAGTCCGACTCGGCTGGTTCCCGATGTCGGCCAGAACAAGTGAAAATTCGGCCTCTTCCCCTGGAAGTCCGGCCGAGTTAAGGCAAATATTTCCTAAGTGCCAACGGCTGTTCCGCCGTAAAGAGTCCGACTCGGCTGGTTCCCGATGTCGGCCAGAACAAGTGAAAAATCGGCCTCTTCCCCTGGAAGTCCGGCCAAGTTCGGCGAATATTTCCTAAGTGCCAACGGCTGTTCCGCCGTAAAGAGTCCGACTCGGCTGGTTCCCGATGTCGGCCAGAACAAGTGAAAATCCGGCCTCTTCCCCTGGAAGTCCGGCCGAGTTAAGGCAAATATTTCCTAAGTGCCAACGGCTGTTCCGCCGTAAAGAGTCCGACTCGGCTGGTTCCCGATGTCGGCCAGAACAAGTGAAAATCCGGCCTCTTCCCCTGGAAGTCCGGCCGAGTTAAGGCGAATATTTCCTAAGTGCCAACGGCTGCTCAGCCTTAAAGTGTCCGACTCGGCTGGTTCCCGATGTCGGCCAGAACAAGTGAAAATCCGGCCTCTTCCCCTGGAAGTCCGGCCGAGTTAAGGCGAATATTTCCTAAGTGCCAACGGCTGCTCAGCCTTAAAGTGTCCGACTCGGCCGGTTCCCGATGTCGGCCAGAACAAGTGAAAATCCGGCCTCTTCCCCTGGAAGTCCGGCCGAGTTAAGGCAAATATTTCCTAAGTGCCAACGGCTGTTCCGCCGTAAAGGGTCCGACTCGGCTGGTTCCCGATGTCGGCCAGAACAAGTGAAAAATCGGCCTCTTCCCCTGGAGGTCCGGAACATTTTGGCGAATATTTCCTAAGTGCCAACGGCTGTTCCGCCGTAAAGTGTCCGCCTCGGCTGGTTCCCGATGTCGGCCAGAACAAGTGAAAATCCGGCCTCTTCCCCTGGAGGTCCGGAACATTTTGGCAAATATTTCCTAAGTGCCAACGGCTGCTCCGCCGTAAAGTGTCCGACTCGGCCGGTTCCCCCGGTCGTCCAGAACAAGTGAAAATCCGGCCTCTTCCCCTGGAAGTCCGGCCGAGTTAAGGCAAATATTTCCTAAGTGCCAACGGCTGCTCAGCCTTAAAGTGTCCGACTCGGCTGGTTCCCGATGTCGGCCAGAACAAGTGAAAATCCGGCCTCTTCCCCTGGAAGTCCGGCCGAGTTAAGGCGAATATTTCCTAAGTGCCAACGGCTGCTCAGCCTTAAAGTGTCCGACTCGGCTGGTTCCCGATGTCGGCCAGAACAAGTGAATATTCGGCCTCTTCCCCTGGAGGTCCGGAACATTTTGGCAAATATTTCCTAAGTGCCAACGGCTGCTCCGCCGTAAAGTGTCCGACTCGGCTGGTTCCCGATGTCGGCCAGAACAAGTGAAAATCCGGCCTCTTCCCCTGGAAGTCCGGCCAAGTTCGGCGAATATTTCCTAAGTGCCAACGGCTGTTCCGCCGTAAAGAGTCCGACTCGGCTGGTTCCCGATGTCGGCCAGAACAAGTGAATATTCGGCCTCTTCCCCTGGAGGTCCGTTCAAGATTAACGAATATTTTCTAAGTGCCAACGGCTGCTCCGCCGTAAAGCGTCCGACTCGGCTGGTTCCCGATGTCGGCCAGAACAAGTGAATATTCGGCCTCTTCCCCTGGAGGTCCGTTCAAGATTAACGAATATTTTCTAAGTGCCAACGGCTGCTCCGCCGTAAAGCGTCCGACTCGGCTGGTTCCCGATGTCGGCCAGAACAAGTGAAAATTCGGCCTCTTCCCCTGGAGGTCAGTTGAAGTTTAACGAATATTTTCTAAGTGCCAACGGCTGCTCCGCCGTAAAGCGTCCGACTCGGCTGGTTCCCGATGTCGGCCAGAACAAGTGAAAATTCGGCCTCTTCCCCTGGAGGTCAGTTGAAGTTTAACGAATATTTTCAAAGTGCCAACGGCTGCTCCGCCGTAAAGCGTCCGACTCGGCTGGTTCCCGATGTCGGCCAGAACAAGTGAAAATTCGGCCTCTTCCCCTGGAGGTCCGTTCAAGATTAACGAATATTTTCTAAGTGCCAACGGCTCTTGCGCCGAAAAGCGTCCGCCTCGTCTGGTTCCCGCGGTCGGACACAAAATGTGTCAATTCGGCCTCTCTGAGGTACCAGGGGTAGGCTTTATGTACTTGGTCCCCCCACTTAGTGTACTCATCACTTTACCCCCCTTTCGCAAAATATAGTCGGCACGTATGTGCAGAACTGTTTATTTTCATTTTAAAAATTGTCTAAGTGCCAGCGGAAGCTGTCACACGAACTGTCCTAGCTACCACGGTGCCCATCCCGGGCAGTGACGGCAAAAGGCCGATGTGTGTTTATGGAAGTCTGAATAATTTCTAAGTGCCAACGGCTCAACCGCCGTAAAGTGTCCGCCTCGGCTGGTTCTCCCGGTCGGCCCGAACGAGCGAAAATTCGGCCTCTTCCCCTGGAGGTCCGGAACATTTTGGCGAATATTTTCAAAGTGCCAACGGCTGCTCCGCCGTAAAGTGTCCGCCTCGGCTGGTTCCCCCGGTCGGCCAGAACAAGTGAAAATTCGGCCTCTTCCCCTGGAGGTCCGGAACATTTTGGCGAATATTTTCAAAGTGCCAACGGCTGCTCCGCCGTAAAGTGTCCGCCTCGGCTGGTTCCCCCGGTCGGCCAGAACAAGTGAAAATTCGGCCTCTTCCCCTGGAGGTCCGGAACATTTTGGCGAATATTTCCTAAGTGCCAACGGCTGCTCCGCCGTAAAGTGTCCGACTCGGCTGGTTCCCCCGGTCGGCCAGAACAAGTGAAAAATCGGCCTCTTCCCCTGGAAGTCCGGCCGAGTTAAGGCAAATATTTCCTAAGTGCCAACGGCTGCTCAGCCTTAAAGGGTCCGACTCGGCTGGTTCCCGATGTCGGCCAGAACAAGTGAAAATTCGGCCTCTTCCCCTGGAAGTCCGGCCGAGTTAAGGCAAATATTTCCTAAGTGCCAACGGCTGCTCCGCCGTAAAGCGTCCGACTCGGCTGGTTCCCGATGTCGGCCAGAACAAGTGAAAATTCGGCCTCTTCCCCTGGAGGTCCGTTCAAGATTAACGAATATTTCCTAAGTGCCAACGGCTGTTCCGCCGTAAAGAGTCCGACTCGGCTGGTTCCCGATGTCGGCCAGAACAAGTGAAAAATCGGCCTCTTCCCCTGGAAGTCCGGCCGAGTTCGGCGAATATTTCCTAAGTGCCAACGGCTGTTCCGCCGTAAAGAGTCCGACTCGGCTGGTTCCCGATGTCGGCCAGAACAAGTGAAAATCCGGCCTCTTCCCCTGGAAGTCCGGCCGAGTTAAGGCAAATATTTCCTAAGTGCCAACGGCTGTTCCGCCGTAAAGGGTCCGACTCGGCTGGTTCCCGATGTCGGCCAGAACAAGTGAAAAATCGGCCTCTTCCCCTGGAAGTCCGGCCGAGTTCGGCGAATATTTCCTAAGTGCCAACGGCTGTTCCGCCGTAAAGAGTCCGACTCGGCTGGTTCCCGATGTCGGCCAGAACAAGTGAAAATCCGGCCTCTTCCCCTGGAAGTCCGGCCGAGTTAAGGCAAATATTTCCTAAGTGCCAACGGCTGTTCCGCCGTAAAGAGTCCGACTCGGCTGGTTCCCGATGTCGGCCAGAACAAGTGAAAAATCGGCCTCTTCCCCTGGAAGTCCGGCCGAGTTCGGCGAATATTTCCTAAGTGCCAACGGCTGTTCCGCCGTAAAGAGTCCGACTCGGCTGGTTCCCGATGTCGGCCAGAACAAGTGAAAATCCGGCCTCTTCCCCTGGAAGTCCGGCCGAGTTAAGGCAAATATTTCCTAAGTGCCAACGGCTGTTCCGCCGTAAAGGGTCCGACTCGGCTGGTTCCCGATGTCGGCCAGAACAAGTGAAAAATCGGCCTCTTCCCCTGGAAGTCCGGCCGAGTTCGGCGAATATTTCCTAAGTGCCAACGGCTGTTCCGCCGTAAAGAGTCCGACTCGGCTGGTTCCCGATGTCGGCCAGAACAAGTGAAAATCCGGCCTCTTCCCCTGGAAGTCCGGCCGAGTTAAGGCGAATATTTCCTAAGTGCCAACGGCTGTTCCGCCGTAAAGGGTCCGACTCGGCTGGTTCCCGATGTCGGCCAGAACAAGTGAAAAATCGGCCTCTTCCCCTGGAAGTCCGGCCGAGTTCGGCGAATATTTCCTAAGTGCCAACGGCTGTTCCGCCGTAAAGAGTCCGACTCGGCTGGTTCCCGATGTCGGCCAGAACAAGTGAAAATCCGGCCTCTTCCCCTGGAAGTCCGGCCGAGTTAAGGCGAATATTTCCTAAGTGCCAACGGCTGTTCCGCCGTAAAGGGTCCGACTCGGCTGGTTCCCGATGTCGGCCAGAACAAGTGAAAAATCGGCCTCTTCCCCTGGAAGTCCGGCCGAGTTCGGCGAATATTTCCTAAGTGCCAACGGCTGTTCCGCCGTAAAGAGTCCGACTCGGCTGGTTCCCGATGTCGGCCAGAACAAGTGAAAATCCGGCCTCTTCCCCTGGAAGTCCGGCCGAGTTAAGGCGAATATTTCCTAAGTGCCAACGGCTGCTCAGCCTTAAAGTGTCCGACTCGGCTGGTTCCCGATGTCGGCCCGAACGAGCGAAAATTCGGCCTCTTCCCCTGGAGGTCCGGAACATTTTGGCGAATATTTCCTAAGTGCCAACGGCTGCTCCGCCGTAAAGTGTCCGACTCGGCTGGTTCCCGATGTCGGCCAGAACAAGTGAAAATCCGGCCTCTTCCCCTGGAAGTCCGGCCAAGTTCGGCGAATATTTCCTAAGTGCCAACGGCTGCTCCGCCGTAAAGAGACCGACTCGGCTGGTTCCCGATGTCGGCCAGAACAAGTGAAAATTCGGCCTCTTCCCCTGGAGGTCAGTTGAAGTTTAACGAATATTTCCTAAGTGCCAACGGCTGCTCCGCCGTAAAGTGTCCGACTCGGCTGGTTCCCGATGTCGGCCAGAACAAGTGAATATTCGGCCTCTTCCCCTGGAGGTCCGGAACATTTTGGCAAATATTTCCTAAGTGCCAACGGCTGCTCCGCCGTAAAGAGTCCGACTCGGCTGGTTCCCGATGTCGGCCAGAACAAGTGAAAAATCGGCCTCTTCCCCTGGAAGTCCGGCCGAGTTCGGCGAATATTTCCTAAGTGCCAACGGCTGTTCCGCCGTAAAGAGTCCGACTCGGCTGGTTCCCGATGTCGGCCAGAACAAGTGAAAATTCGGCCTCTTCCCCTGGAGGTCCGTTCAAGATTAACGAATATTTTCTAAGTGCCAACGGCTGCTCCGCCGTAAAGCGTCCGACTCGGCTGGTTCCCGATGTCGGCCAGAACAAGTGAAAATTCGGCCTCTTCCCCTGGAAGTCCGGCCGAGTTAAGGCAAATATTTCCTAAGTGCCAACGGCTGCTCAGCCTTTAAGTGTCCGACTCGGCTGGTTCCCGATGTCGGCCAGAACAAGTGAAAATCCGGCCTCTTCCCCTGGAAGTCCGGCCGAGTTAAGGCAAATATTTCCTAAGTGCCAACGGCTGCTCAGCCGTAAAGGGTCCGACTTGGCTGGTTCCCGATGTCGGCCAGAACAAGTGAAAATTCGGCCTCTTCCCCTGGAGGTCAGTTGAAGTTTAACGAATATTTTCTAAGTGCCAACGGCTGCTCCGCCGTAAAGTGTCCGCCTCGGCCGGTTCACCCAGTCGGCCAGAACAAGTGAAAATTTGGCCTCTTCCCCTGGAGGTCCGGAACATTTTGGCGAATATTTTCTAAGTGCCAACGGCTGCTCCGCCGTAAAGCGTCCGACTCGGCTGGTTCCCGATGTCGGCCAGAACAAGTGACAATTCGGCCTCTTCCCCTGGAGGTCCTTTCAAGTTTAACGAATATTTTCTAAGTGCCAACGGCTGCTCCGCCTTAAAGCGTCCGACTCGGCTGGTTCCCGATGTCGGCCAGAACAGGTGAAAATTCGGCCTCTTCCCCTGGAGGTCCGTTCAAGTTTGGCGAATATTTTCTAAGTGCCAACGGCTGCTCCGCCTTAAAGTGTCCGACTCGGCTGGTTCCCGATGTCGGGCAGAACAAGTGACAATTCGGCCTCTTCCCCTGGAAGTCCGGCCGAGTTTGGCGAATATTTTCTAAGTGCCAACGGCTGCTCCGCCGTAAAGAGTCCGACTCGGCTGGTTCCCGATGTCGGCCAGAAAAAGTGACAATTCGGCCTCTTCCCCTGGAGGTCCTTTGAAGTTTAGCGAATATTTTCTAAGTGCCAACGGCTCTTGCGCCGAAAAGCGTCCGCCTCGGCTGGTTCCCGCGGTCGGCCGTAATAGGCGAAAATTCGGCCTCTTCCCCTGGAGCGACCTCCAAATTTGGGCGAAATTTTTTCTAAGTGCCTAAAGGTACCAGGGGTTGGGGTACCAGGGGTGCATTACCAACTGGTCTTTTGTCAACCCATGTACTTTTTCTAGAGTACATGGGTTGGTCCCCCCACTTAGTGTACTCATCACTTTACCCCCCTTTCGCAAAATATAGTCAGAACGAGCATGGGGGACGCAATTGTTTTCCATGCAAATCAATTGGGCCTGGTCCGAGCGCTGGTAACGGCCGCCAGCAAGCGTCCCCTGCTCGGATAGCAGAACTGAAGAAGGCACGGCACTTCCAGAGAGAGAGAGAGAAAATTTTCTAAGTGCCACATTTCTCAAAAATTTTCAAAGTGCCACATCTCTCAAAAAATTTCTAAGTGCCACATCTCTCAAAAAATTTCTAAGTGCCACATCTCTGAAAAAATTTCTAAGTGCCACATCTCTGAAAAACTTTCTAAGTGCCACATCTCTGAAAAATTTTCTAAGTGCCACAGCACGGCTGTGAAATATTCAAAGTCCTACAGGCATTGGCAGAATCCGCGGACGGCCGTCTGCTCCCGGCGGCCGCCGCGAAGCTACTACCCCCTCCCGGGGACGGCTGTCTGCTCCCGGCAGCCGTCCTTACCCCCCTCCCCCGTTTGCACCGCCTGAAGTTAGACCCGCCTTGGTAGGGCCCCCACCGGCCCCGGCTCGCCGGCGTTGGGTGGACGGTTCCTGCCCACTTGCGGGTCCCGGTCGCTTGGCAACCGACCGGGGAGGACCAGCCGCCTCCTTAAACACAGGCTGGAAGGGAAATCCGATCAAGCTACGGAGGACCGGCCGCCTCCATAAACTCAGGCCGGAAGGGAAATCCAATCAAGCTACGGAGGACCGGCCGCCTCCATAAACACAGGCCGGAAGGGAAATCCAATCAAGCTACGGAGGACCGGCCGCCTCCATAAACTCAGGCCGGAAGGGAAATCCGATCAAGTTACGGAGGACCGGTCGCCTCCCTAAACACAGGCCGGGCAAAAATCCACGAATGGCCCGTCAAGGGTAGAAGGTCATCCAAGGAAGGAGGTACCGGCCGCCTCCTTAAACACAGGCCGGGCAAAAATCTGCGAATGGCCCGTCAAGGGTAGTAGGTCATCCAAGAAAGGGGGTACCGGCCGCCTCTATTAACAGGCCGGGCAAAAATCTGCGAATGGGCCCGTCAAGGGTAGTGGGTCATCCAAGGAAGGAGGTACCGGCCGCCTCCTTAAACACAGGCCGGGCAAAAATCTGCGAATGGCCCGTCAAGGGTAGTAGGTCATCCAAGAAAGGGGGTACCGGCCGCCTCTATTAACAGGCCGGGCAAAAATCTGCGAATGGGCCCGTCAAGGGTAGTGGGTCATCCAAGGAAGGAGGTACCGGCCGCCTCCTTAAACACAGGCCGGGCAAAAATCTGCGAATGGCCCGTCAAGGGTAGTAGGTCATCCAAGAAAGGGGGTACCGGCCGCCTCTATTAACAGGCCGGGCAAAAATCTGCGAATGGGCCCGTCAAGGGTAGTGGGTCATCCAAGGAAGGAGGTACCGGCCGCCTCCTTAAACACAGGCCGGGCAAAAATCTGCGAACGGTCCGTCAAGGATTCTGGCTCATCCAAGAAAGGGGGTACCGGCCGCCTTACTAACAGGCCGGAGTACAGGGGGCGAAAGGCTGTCGATGGGGAAGGATCGGGGCCACGGCTAATCTAGCGATGCCCGCGTCGGGCGGTCACTCCGACGAATGAGCGGGGCCGAATCCGGCGCGAGGCGGCCTTCAGGCACGTGGTTCGAGACGACCTCACCCGGCTCTAGCCCGGAGGATCGGAGGCAACGGCCGTCTCCTTAAGCTAAGGCCGGACGAAAATCTGCGGATGCGGTCCATCCAAGGCAGACGGAGGTACCGGCCGCCTCGGTAAACAAAGCCCGGGCAAAAATCTGCGAATGGTCCGTCAAGGATTCTGGCTCATCCAAGGTGGGGGTACCGGCCGCCTCTATTAACAGGCCGGAGTACAGGGGGCGAAAGGCTGTCGATGGGGAAGGATCGGGGCCACGGCTAATCTAGCGATGCCCGCGTCGGGCGGTCACTCCGACGAATGAGCGGGGCCGAATCCGGCGTAGGCGGCCTTCAGGCACGTGGTTCGAGACGACCTCACCCGGCTCTAGCCCGGAGGATCGGAGGCAACGGCCGTCTCCTTAAGCTAAGGCCGGACGAAAATCTGCGGATGCGGT
>NW_026061313.1:22500-38608 GCF_024217435.2 Syngnathus scovelli
GTGACAAAAAAAATCCACCCCTGGTACCTAAAAATTTCTCCAGCGGCGGGCCCCTGGCCTAAATTTTCTCCGGCCCGCGCAACACGCACTTTGCGCCGGACGCCGGTCCCAAACCACCACCGCCGACCGCCACAAGGCGACAGCCACCATCCCCAAGCGCCATCCCCGACCGCCACAAGGCGACCGCCACCAGCCGACCGCCACAAGGCGACAGCCACCATCCCCAAGCGCCACCAGCCGACCGCCACCAGCCGACCGCCACAAGGCGACAGCCACCAACCCCAAGCGCCACCCCCGACCGCCACCAGCCGACCGCCACCAGCCGACCGCCACAAGGCGACAGCCACCATCCCCAAGCGCCACCCCCGACCGCCACCAGCCGACCGCCACCAGCCGACCGCCAGCAGCCGACCGCCACAAGGCGACAGCCACCATCCCCAAGCGCCACCCCCGACCGCCACCCCCCGACCGCCACCAGCCGACCGCCACCAGCCGACCGCCACAAGGCGACAGCCACCATCCCCAAGCGCCACCCCCGACCGCCACCCCCCGACCGCCACCAGCCGACCGCCACCAGCCGACCGCCACAAGGCGACAGCCACCATCCCCAAGCGCCACCCCCGACCGCCACCAGCCGACCGCCACCAGCCGACCGCCACCAGCCGACCGCCACAAGGCGACAGCCACCATCCCCAAGCGCCACCCCCGACCGCCACCCCCCGACCGCCACCAGCCGACCGCCACCAGCCGACCGCCACAAGGCGACAGCCACCATCCCCAAGCGCCACCCCCGACCGCCACCAGCCGACCGCCACCAGCCGACCGCCACAAGGCGACAGCCACCATCCCCAAGCGCCACCCCCGACCGCCACCAGCCGACCGCCACCAGCCGACCGCCACCAGCCGACCGCCACAAGGCGACAGCCACCATCCCCAAGCGCCACCCCCGACCGCCACCCCCCGACCGCCACCAGCCGACCGCCACCAGCCGACCGCCACAAGGCGACAGCCACCATCCCCAAGCGCCACCCCCGACCGCCACCCCCCGACCGCCACCAGCCGACCGCCACCAGCCGACCGCCACAAGGCGACAGCCACCATCCCCAAGCGCCATCCCCGACCGCCACAAGGCGACCGCCACCAGCCGACCGCCACCAGCCGACAGCCACCATCCCCAAGCGCCATCCCCAAGCGCCACCAGCCGACCGCCACCAGCCGACAGCCACCATCCCCAAGCGCCATCCCCAAGCGCCACCCCCGACCGCCACCAGCCGACCGCCACCAGCCGACCGCCACCGGCCGACCGCCACCGGCCGTTCGCGGTGTGCGCCGCCGTTCCCCAAGCACCCTCCGGGACGAAGCCGGAGCCAGAGAATAGCAGCGGCCGTGCGTAAAAGCTGCGGCCGGGCCTCGCGGAGGGTCCCCGGGCAGCGAGCTGCCGAGCCCCGGCCTCCAGCTTCCACCAGGTAATAGGACCGGGCGCGCGCAAAAGCTGCGGCCGGGCCTGGCGGAAGGTCCTCGGGCATCCAGCGAGATCACACGGCCCCCACCGGAGGCGGCTAGCGCCTCCGTAGAGTAGTGCCGGCCCGCGGAAGCGGCCGCCCGTCAGCCTGCGTTGCCGCTGGTCGAAAAATGCACAAAGTGCCAAACCCCATTCATTTACAACGGCGTGTCCGCCAGAGGGCGCACTTCCCCCGGCGGACCAGCCGGCGGCTCCTCCGTGAAAGCCTATCCGCCTGGCGGTGGCTCCGGGCCGGCCTGGATTCCGGACCGCCACCGCTCACTCGCGGGACCCTAATCGGCCCGCGGACCAGCCGGCGGGACCTCCGTGAAAGCCTATCCGCCTGGCGGTGCCTCCTGGCCGGCCTGGATTCCGGACCGCCACCGCTCACTCGCGGGACCCTAATCGGCCCGCGGACCAGCCGGCGGATCCTCCGTGAAAGCCTATCCGCCTTCGCCGGTTCCCCGGCCGGCCACGGGTGGCGAGAATCCGGCCTCCTCGCCCGGAGCGCGCTTCGACTTGGGCGAAAAATGCACCAAGTGCCAAACCCCATTCATTTACAACGGCGTGTCCGCCAGAGGGCGCACTTCCTCCGGCCGGCGGGGCTCGTTAGAGAGCGCGTCCGCCTTGGCCGGTTCCCCGGCCGGCCACGGGTGGCGAGAATCCGGCCTCCTCGCCCGGAGCGCGCTTCGACTTGGGCGAAAAATGCACTAAGTGCCAAACCCCATTCATTTACAACGGCGTGTCCGCCAGAGGGCGCACTTCCTCCGGCCGGCGGGGCTCGTTAGAGAGCGCGTCCGCTTTCGCCGGTTCCCCGGTCGGCCGCGAACGGCGAAAAGCCGGCCTCTTCCCCCGGAGCCCGGTGGGCGAATTTTTTTTTTTTTTTTTTTTTTTTTTTTCAAAGTGCCAACGGCTCTCGCGCCGCGCTGCGTCCGCCTTCGCCGGTTCCCCGGTCGGCCCGAACGAGCGAAAATTCGGCCTCTTGCCCCGGAGCCCGGTCGGCGAATTATTTATTTATTTATTTATTTATTTATTTATTTTTCCAAAGTGCCAACGGCTCTCGCGCCGCGATGCGTCCGCCTTCGCCGGTTCCCCGGTCGGCCACGAACGGCCAAAAATCGGCCTCTCCCCCCGGAGCCCGGTCGGCGAATTATTATTTATTTATTTATTTATTTATTTATTTTTCCAAAGTGCCAACGGCTCTCGCGCCGCGATGCGTCCGCCTTCGCCGGTTCCCCGGTCGGCCACGAAGTATTGCGCATGATTATACGCGATGTTAATATTTATTTAATTATTAAATAAATACATACATGTGTTTATTAATGATATACGCGATGTTAATATTTATTTAATTATTACCTATATTATGAATAAACTAACGGTGATTTTACACGATTTGACTACATACGTGACCGTGATATAGTGCCGAGGGCTCCCGCGCCGTCACGCGTCCGCCTTGGCACGGGTCGCCCGCGGCAGCGAGCGTTCGGCTCGCGGGGGTCCGCGGGGTGTTATTAGGGAGTGCGGCAGCCGTGCCGAGGCTCCGGCCGGCCGCCGGAAGTCCCGCGGGGGAGCGTCGGAGCTCCGCGAGGCCGGCCGGGGAGCCTCTTAGTCATCGCCCGCGCTCGCGGTGGTCCCGGTCGCTTAAAGTGCCACGGGAGGCGTAGCGATGCGAGTGAGTGTGCGCAAAGTGCGAGAGGCGGTGCATTTACGCGCCGTGTCCGCGAGAGGGAGGCAATTCCCCGTTGCGACCTCCGGGAGATCAGCGGGCCGCCGAAAAGGCTCGGCCGGGGTGCCTGGAGCCTCCTCGGGCGTCGAGTTAGGAGGGGGGCGCGCGGAGAACCGGCTGGATGTCCCCTGGAAGCTCAGCGGGCCGTGGGAAAGGCTTGGCCGGGGTGCCGGAAGCCTCGGCCGGCTTAAAAGTGAGGAGGAAAGCGCGCGGAGAACCGGCCGGAGGTCCCCTGGAAGCTCAGCGGGCCGTGGAGAAAGCTTAGCCGGGGTGCCTGGAGCCTCGGCCGGCTTAAAATGTGAGGAGGAAAGCGCGCGGAGAACCGGCCGGAGGTCCCCTGGAAGCTCAGCGGGACGTGGGAAACGCTTGGCCGGGGTGCCGGAAGCCTCGGCCGGCTTAAAAGTGAGGAGGAAAGCGCGCGGAGAACCGGCCGGAGGTCCCCTGGAAGCTCAGCGGGCCGTGGGAAACGCTTGGCCGGGGTGCCGGGAGCCTCGGCCGGCTTAAAACGTGAGGAGGAAAGCACCGGGAGAACCGGCTGGAGGTCTTCTGGAAGCTCAGCGGGCCGCCGAAAACGCGTAGCCGAGGTGCCGGGAGCCTCCTCGGGCGTCAAAAGTGAGGAGCGACGCACCCCCGAGAACCGCCCGGGTCCTCCAGCCACCGTTGAAAAAGACGTCGAGTCAGGCTACCTTAAGAGAGTCACAGTTACTCCCGCCGTTTACCCGCGCGGAGCGTCATCGCCTCCGCGAACCGTCAAAAATAAATAAATACATAAATAAATGTCAAGTGAGCCTACCTTAAGAGAGTCGTAGTTACTCCCGCCGTTTGGCCGCTCAAAGTGTCATCGGAAGCGGACCCACGCAAGTAAGTGTGCGCAAAGTGCGAGAGGTGGTGTTTTTACTCGCCGCGTCCGCCAGAGGGAGGCAATTCCCCGCCGCGGCGGCACCGGCAGCTTCCGAGCGTCTCCCCGAGCGCTCGGAAGTCCGTGCGGGGGGGAGATGAGAGCCGTGCGAGGTACCAGGTGGAGCCGGACGGCGCGGTGCTTCCAAGCAGCCGATCCGCTGGGCTTGGAGCTATTTTCGGCCACTTGGCGCGCGAGCACGGCCTCCCGGGTGGTGCCGGGGGGTGGTGCGTGAGCGCGCCGGCCGCTGGAAGTCCCGCGGAGGAGCGCCGGAGCTCCGCGAGGCCGGCCGGGGAGCCTCTTAGTCGTCACCCGGGGCCGCCGGAGCACCGGGGGGTGGTGCGCGAGCGCGCCGGCCGCCGGAGGTCCCGCGGAGGAGCGTCGGAGCTCCGCGAGGCCGGGGAGCCTCTCGGTAATCACCCGGGGCCGGCGGAGCGTTATTCGGCCGCTCTGCGCGCGCGCGCACGGCCTCCCGGCGGTGCCGGGGGGTGGTGCGCGAGCGCGCCGGCCGCCGGAGGTCCCGCGGAGGAGCGTCGGAGCTCCGCGAGGCCGGGGAGCCTCTCGGTAATCACCCGGGGCCGGCGGAGCGTTATTCGGCCGCTCTGCGCGCGCGCGCACGGCCTCCCGGCGCCTCCGCGAACCGCCAAAATAAATGTCAAGTGAGCCTACCTTAAGAGAGTCACAGTTACTCCCGCCGTTTACCCGCGCGGAGCGTCATCGCCTCCGCGAACCGTCAAAAATAAATAAGTACATAAATGAATAAATGTCAAGTGAGCCTACCTTAAGAGAGTCACAGTTACTCCCGCCGTTTACCCGCGCGGAGCGTCATCGCCTCCGCGAACCGTCAAAAATAAATAAATACATAAGTAAATAGATGTCAAGTGAGCCTACCTTAAGAGAGTCACAGTTACTCCCGCCGTTTACCCGCGCGGAGCGTCATCGCCTCCGCGAACCGTCAAAAATAAATAAATACATGAATAAATAGTCAAGTGAGCATACCTTAGGAGAGTCGCAGTTACTCCCGCCGTTTACCCGCGCGGAGCGTCATCGCCTCCGCGAACCGTCAAAAATAAATAAATACATGAATAAATAAATGTCAAGTGAGCCTACCTTAAGAGAGTCACAGTTACTCCCGCCGTTTACCCGCGCAAAGTGCGAGAGGCGGTGTATTTACTCGCCGTGTCCGCGAGAGGGAGGTAACTCCCCGTTGCGACCTCCGGGAGAGCAACGGGCCGCCGAAAACGCTCAGCCGAGGTGCTGGAAGCCTCGGCCGGCTCGCAAAGCGAGGCGCGAGGCACCGGGAGAACCGGCTGGAGGTCCCCTGGAAGCTCAGCGGGCCGTGGGAAACGCTCAGCCGAGGTGCTGGAAGCCTCGGCCGGCTCACAAAGCGAGGCGCGAGGCACCGGGAGAACCGGCTGGAGGTCCCCTGGAAGCTCAGCGGGCCGTGGGAAACGCTTGGCCGGGGTGCCTGGAGCCTCGGCCGGCTTAAAAGTGAGGAGGAAGCGCGCGGAGAACCGGCTGGAGGTCCCCTGGAAGCTCAGCGGGGTGTGGGAAAAAGCTTAGCCGGGGTGCCGGAAGCCTCGGCCGGCTTAAAACGTGAGGAGGAAAGCACCGGGAGAACCGGCTGGAGGTCTTCTGGAAGCTCAGCGGGCCGTGGAGAAAGCTTAGCCGGGGTGCCGGAAGCCTCGGCCGGCTTAAAATGTGAGGAGGAAACCGGCTGGACGTCTTCTGGAAGATCAGCGGGCCGTGGAAAATGCTAAGCCGAGGTGCTGGTTGTCGAATAAGGCTCCGCCATCTCGTAGAAGGTGCTAATAAAGTTCATATCCGCTCGGCTGGAGGTAATTGGCCAGCGGACCGGCCGGCGGGACCTCCGTGACCGCCTATCCGCCTGGCGGTGCCTCCTGGCCGGCGTGCATTCCGGGCCGCGACCGCTCACTTACGGGACCCTGATTGGCCCGCGGACCGGCCGGCGGGACCTCCGTGACCGCCTATCCGCCTGGCGGTGCCTGCTGGCCGGCGTGCATTCCGGGCCGCGACCGCTCACTTACGGGACCCTGATTGGCCCGCGGACCGGCCGGCGGGACCTCCGTGACAGCCTACCCGCCTGGCGGTGGCTGCTGGCCGGCGCGGATTCCGGGCCGCGACCGCTAACTTACGGGACCCTAATTGGCCCGCGGACCAGCTGGCGGGACCTCCGTGACAGCCTACCCGCCTGGCGGTGCCTCCTGGCCGGCGTGGATTCCGGGCCGCGACCGCTAACTTACGGGACCCTAAACGGCCCGCGGACCAGCTGGCGGGACCTCCGTGACCGCCCATCCGCCTGCCGGTGCCTCCTGGCCGGCGTGGATTCCGGGCCGCGACCGCTAACTTACGGGACCATAAATGGCCCGCGGACCAGCTGGCGGGACCTCCGTGACCGCCTATCCGCCTGGCGGTGCCTCCTGGCCGGCCTGGATTCCGGGCCGCGACCGCTCACCTACGGGACCCTAAATGGCCCGCGGACCAGCCGGCGGGACCTCCGTGACAGCCTATCCGCCTCCCGGTGGCTGCTGGCCGGCGCGGATTCCGGGCCGCGACCGCTAACTTACGGGACCCCAATTGGCCCGCGGACCAGCCGGCGGGACCCCCGTGACCGCCTATCCGCCTTGGCCGGTTCCCCGGCCGGCCACGGATGGCGAGAATCCGGCCTCCTCGCCCGGAGCGCTCGTCGGCTTCGGCGAAAAATGCACTAAGTGCCAAACCCCATTCATTTACAATAGCGTGTCCGCCAGAGGGCGCAGTTCCCCCCGCGGACCGGCCGGCGGGACCTCCGTGACCGCCTATCCGCCTGGTGGTGGCTGCGGGCCGGCGCGAATTCCGGGCCGCGACCGCTAACTTACGGGACCCCGATTGGCCCGCGGACCAGCCGGCGGGACCTCCGTGACCGCCTATCCGCCTGCGCTGGTTCCCCGGCCGGCGCGAATTCCGGGCCGCGACCGCTAACTTACGGGACCCCGATTGGCCCGCGGACCAGCCGGCGGGACCTCCGTGACCGCCTATCCGCCTGCGCTGGTTCCCCGGCCGGCGCGAATTCCGGGCCGCGACCGCTAACTTACGGGACCCCGATTGGCCCGCGGACCAGCCGGCGGGACCTCCGTGACCGCCTATGCGCCTGCGCTGGTTCCCCGGCCGGCGCGAATTCCGGGCCGCGACCGCTAATTTACGGGACCCCAATTGGCCCGCGGACCAGCCGGCGGGACCTCCGTGACCGCCTATCCGCCTTCGCTGGTTCCCCGGTCGGCGTGTATTCCGGGCCGCGGCCGCTCACTTACGGGACCAAAATTGGCCCGCGGACCAGCCGGCGGGACCTCCGTGACCGCCTATCCGCCTGCGCTGGTTCCCCGGCCGGCGTGGATTCCGGACCGCGACCGCTAAATTACGGGACCCAAATTGGCCCGCGGACCAGCCGGCGGGACATCCGTGACCGCCTATCCGCCTTCGCTGGTTCCCCGGTCGGCCACAGATGACGAATATTCGGCCTCTCGCTCTGGAAGTCCTGCCGACTTAGCCGAAAATTTTCTAAGTGCCATCGGCTCTCGCTCGGAAAAGTGTCCGCCTCGTCTGGTTCCCCAGCTCGGCCTCAGAATTCGAAAATTCGGCCTCTCTGAGGTACCAGGGGTAGGCTTTATGTACTTGGTCCCCCCAGTTAGTGTACTCATCACTTTACCCCCCTTTCGCAAAATATAGTCGGCACGTATGTGCAGAACTGTTTATTTTCATTTTAAAAATTTTCTAAGTGCCAGCGGAAGCTGTCACACGAACTGTCCGAGCTACCACGGTGCCCATCCCGGGCAGTGACGGCAAAAGGCCGATGTGTGTTTGATGGAAGTCTGAATAATTTCTAAGTGCCAACGGCTCAACCGCCGTAAAGTGTCCGCCTCGGCTGGTTCTCCCGGTCGGCCCGAACGAGCGAAAATTCGGCCTCTTCCCCTGGAGGTCCGGAACATTTTGGCGAATATTTTCAAAGTGCCAACGGCTGTTGCGCCGTAAAGTGTCCGCCTCGGCTGGTTCTCCCGGTCGGCCCGAACGAGCGAAAATTCGGCCTCTTCCCCTGGAGGTCCGGAACATTTTGGCGAATATTTTCAAAGTGCCAACGGCTGTTGCGCCGTAAAGTGTCCGACCCGGCCGGTTCCTCCGGTCGGCCCGAACGAGCGAAAATTCGGCCTCTTCCCCTGGAGGTCCGGAACATTTTGGCGAATATTTTCAAAGTGCCAACGGCTGTTGCGCCGTAACGTGTCCGACCCGGCCGGTTCCTCCGGTCGGCCCGAACGAGCGAAAATTCGGCCTCTTCCCCTGGAGGTCCGGAACATTTTGGCGAATATTTTCAAAGTGCCAACGGCTGTTGCGCCGTAACGTGTCCGACCCGGCCGGTTCCTCCGGTCGGCCCGAACGAGCGAAAATTCGGCCTCTTCCCCTGGAGGTCCGGAACATTTTGGCGAATATTTTCAAAGTGCCAACGGCTGTTGCGCCGTAACGTGTCCGACCCGGCCGGTTCCTCCGGTCGGCCCGAACGAGCGAAAATTCGGCCTCTTCCCCTGGAGGTCCGGACGACTTTGGCGAATATTTTCTAAGTGCGAACGGCTGTTGCGCCGTAACGTGTCCGACCCGGCCGGTTCCTCCGGTCGGCCCGAACGAGCGAAAATTCGGCCTCTTCCCCTGGAGGTCCGGACGACTTTGACGAATATTTTCTAAGTGCCAACGGCTGTTCCGCCGTAACGTGTCCGACCCGGCCGGTTCCTCCGGTCGGCCTGAACAAGTGAAAATTCGGCCTCTTCCCCTGGAGGTCCGGAACATTTTGGCGAATATTTTCTAAGTGCCATCGGCTCTTCCGCCGTAAGGTGTCCGACCCGGCCGGTTCCTCCGGTCGGCCTGAACGAGCGAAAATTCGGCCTCTTCCCCTGGAGGTCCTGTCAAGTTTAACGAATATTTTCTAAGTGCCATCGGCTCTTCCGCCGTAATGTGTCCGACTCGGCCGGTTCCTCCGGTCGGCCTGAACGAGCGAAAATTCGGCCTCTTCCCCTGGAGGTCCTGTCAAGTTTAACGAATATTTTCTAAGTGCCATCGGCTCTTCCGCCGTAAGGTGTCCGACTCGGCCGGTTCCTCCGGTCGGCCTGAACGAGCGAAAATTCGGCCTCTTCCCCTGGAGGTCCTGTCAAGTTTAACGAATATTTTCTAAGTGCCATCGGCTCTTCCGCCGTAAGGTGTCCGACTCGGCCGGTTCCTCCGGTCGGCCTGAACAAGCGAAAATTCGGCCTCTTCCCCTGGAGGTCCGTTCAAGTTTAACGAATATTTTCTAAGTGCCATCGGCTCTTCCGCCGTAAGGTGTCCGACTCGGCTGGTTCCCGATGTCGGCCAGAACAAGTGGAAACTCGGCCTCTTCCCCTGGAGGTCAGTTGAAGTTTAACGAATATTTTCAAAGTGCCAACGGCTGCTCCGCCGTAAAGCGTCCGACTCGGCTGGTTCCCGATGTCGGCCAGAACAAGTGAAAATTCGGCCTCTTCCCCTGGAGGTCCGTTCAAGATTAACGAATATTTTCTAAGTGCCAACGGCTGCTCCGCCGTAAAGCGTCCGACTCGGCTGGTTCCCGATGTCGGCCAGAACAAGTGAAAATTCGGCCTCTTCCCCTGGAGGTCCGTTCAAGATTAACGAATATTTTCTAAGTGCCAACGGCTCTTGCGCCGAAAAGCGTCCGCCTCGGCTGGTTCCCGATGTCGGCCAGAACAAGTGAAAATTCGGCCTCTTCCCCTGGAGGTCCGTTCAAGATTAACGAATATTTTCTAAGTGCCAACGGCTCTTGCGCCGAAAAGCGTCCGCCTCGGCTGGTTCCCGCGGTCGGACACAAAATGTGTCAATTCGGCCTCTCTGAGGTACCAGGGGAGGGCTTTATGTACTTGGTCCCCCCACTTAGTGTACTCATCACTTTACCCCCCTTTCGCAAAATATAGTCGGCACGTATGTGCAGAACTGTTTATTTTCATTTTAAAAATTGTCTAAGTGCCAGCGGAAGCTGTCACACGAACTGTCCGAGCTACCACGGTGCCCATCCCGGGCAGTGACGGCAAAAGGCCGATGTGTGTTTGATGGAAGTCTGAATAATTTCTAAGTGCCAACGGCTCAACCGCCGTAAAGTGTCCGCCTCGGCCGGTTCTCCCGGTCGGCCCGAACGAGCGAAAATTCGGCCTCTTTCCCTGGAGGTCCGGAACATTTTGGCGAATATTTTCTAAGTGCCAACGGGTGCTCCGCCGTAAAGTGTCCGCCTCGGCTGGTTCCCCCGGTCGGCCAGAACAAGTGAAAATTCGGCCTCTTCCCCTGGAGGTCCGGAACATTTTGGCGAATATTTCCTAAGTGCCAACGGCTGTTCCGCCGTAAAGAGTCCGACTCGGCTGGTTCCCGATGTCGGCCAGAACAAGTGAAAAATCGGCCTCTTCCCCTGGAAGTCCGGCCGAGTTAAGGCAAATATTTCCTAAGTGCCAACGGCTGTTCCGCCGTAAAGGGTCCGACTCGGCTGGTTCCCGATGTCGGCCAGAACAAGTGAAAAATCGGCCTCTTCCCCTGGAAGTCCGGCCGAGTTAAGGCAAATATTTCCTAAGTGCCAACGGCTGCTCCGCCGTAAAGCGTCCGACTCGGCTGGTTCCCGATGTCGGCCAGAATAAGTGGAAATTCGGCCTCTTCCCCTGGAGGTCCGTTCAAGATTAACGAATATTTTCTAAGTGCCAACGGCTGCTCCGCCGAAAAGCGTCCGACTCGGCTGGTTCCCGATGTCGGCCAGAACAAGTGAAAATTCGGCCTCTTCCCCTGGAGGTCAGTTGAAGTTTAACGAATATTTTCTAAGTGCCAACGGCTGTTCCGCCGTAAAGAGTCCGACTCGGCTGGTTCCCGATGTCGGCCAGAACAAGTGAAAATTCGGCCTCTTCCCCTGGAGGTCAGTTGAAGTTTAACGAATATTTTCTAAGTGCCAACGGCTGTTCCGCCGTAAAGAGTCCGACTCGGCTGGTTCCCGATGTCGGCCAGAACAAGTGAAAATTCGGCCTCTTCCCCTGGAAGTCCGGCCGAGTTAAGGCAAATATTTCCCAAGTGCCAACGGCTGTTCCGCCGTAAAGGGTCCGACTCGGCTGGTTCCCGATGTCGGCCAGAACAAGTGAAAAATCGGCCTCTTCCCCTGGAAGTCCGGCCAAGTTCGGCGAATATTTCCTAAGTGCCAACGGCTGTTCCGCCGTAAAGAGTCCGACTCGGCTGGTTCCCGATGTCGGCCAGAACAAGTGAAAATTCGGCCTCTTCCCCTGGAAGTCCGGCCGAGTTAAGGCAAATATTTCCTAAGTGCCAACGGCTGTTCCGCCGTAAAGAGTCCGACTCGGCTGGTTCCCGATGTCGGCCAGAACAAGTGAAAAATCGGCCTCTTCCCCTGGAAGTCCGGCCAAGTTCGGCGAATATTTCCTAAGTGCCAACGGCTGTTCCGCCGTAAAGAGTCCGACTCGGCTGGTTCCCGATGTCGGCCAGAACAAGTGAAAATCCGGCCTCTTCCCCTGGAAGTCCGGCCGAGTTAAGGCAAATATTTCCTAAGTGCCAACGGCTGTTCCGCCGTAAAGAGTCCGACTCGGCTGGTTCCCGATGTCGGCCAGAACAAGTGAAAATCCGGCCTCTTCCCCTGGAAGTCCGGCCGAGTTAAGGCGAATATTTCCTAAGTGCCAACGGCTGCTCAGCCTTAAAGTGTCCGACTCGGCTGGTTCCCGATGTCGGCCAGAACAAGTGAAAATCCGGCCTCTTCCCCTGGAAGTCCGGCCGAGTTAAGGCGAATATTTCCTAAGTGCCAACGGCTGCTCAGCCTTAAAGTGTCCGACTCGGCCGGTTCCCGATGTCGGCCAGAACAAGTGAAAATCCGGCCTCTTCCCCTGGAAGTCCGGCCGAGTTAAGGCAAATATTTCCTAAGTGCCAACGGCTGTTCCGCCGTAAAGGGTCCGACTCGGCTGGTTCCCGATGTCGGCCAGAACAAGTGAAAAATCGGCCTCTTCCCCTGGAGGTCCGGAACATTTTGGCGAATATTTCCTAAGTGCCAACGGCTGTTCCGCCGTAAAGTGTCCGCCTCGGCTGGTTCCCGATGTCGGCCAGAACAAGTGAAAATCCGGCCTCTTCCCCTGGAGGTCCGGAACATTTTGGCAAATATTTCCTAAGTGCCAACGGCTGCTCCGCCGTAAAGTGTCCGACTCGGCCGGTTCCCCCGGTCGTCCAGAACAAGTGAAAATCCGGCCTCTTCCCCTGGAAGTCCGGCCGAGTTAAGGCAAATATTTCCTAAGTGCCAACGGCTGCTCAGCCTTAAAGTGTCCGACTCGGCTGGTTCCCGATGTCGGCCAGAACAAGTGAAAATCCGGCCTCTTCCCCTGGAAGTCCGGCCGAGTTAAGGCGAATATTTCCTAAGTGCCAACGGCTGCTCAGCCTTAAAGTGTCCGACTCGGCTGGTTCCCGATGTCGGCCAGAACAAGTGAATATTCGGCCTCTTCCCCTGGAGGTCCGGAACATTTTGGCAAATATTTCCTAAGTGCCAACGGCTGCTCCGCCGTAAAGTGTCCGACTCGGCTGGTTCCCGATGTCGGCCAGAACAAGTGAAAATCCGGCCTCTTCCCCTGGAAGTCCGGCCAAGTTCGGCGAATATTTCCTAAGTGCCAACGGCTGTTCCGCCGTAAAGAGTCCGACTCGGCTGGTTCCCGATGTCGGCCAGAACAAGTGAATATTCGGCCTCTTCCCCTGGAGGTCCGTTCAAGATTAACGAATATTTTCTAAGTGCCAACGGCTGCTCCGCCGTAAAGCGTCCGACTCGGCTGGTTCCCGATGTCGGCCAGAACAAGTGAATATTCGGCCTCTTCCCCTGGAGGTCCGTTCAAGATTAACGAATATTTTCTAAGTGCCAACGGCTGCTCCGCCGTAAAGCGTCCGACTCGGCTGGTTCCCGATGTCGGCCAGAACAAGTGAAAATTCGGCCTCTTCCCCTGGAGGTCAGTTGAAGTTTAACGAATATTTTCTAAGTGCCAACGGCTGCTCCGCCGTAAAGCGTCCGACTCGGCTGGTTCCCGATGTCGGCCAGAACAAGTGAAAATTCGGCCTCTTCCCCTGGAGGTCAGTTGAAGTTTAACGAATATTTTCAAAGTGCCAACGGCTGCTCCGCCGTAAAGCGTCCGACTCGGCTGGTTCCCGATGTCGGCCAGAACAAGTGAAAATTCGGCCTCTTCCCCTGGAGGTCCGTTCAAGATTAACGAATATTTTCTAAGTGCCAACGGCTCTTGCGCCGAAAAGCGTCCGCCTCGTCTGGTTCCCGCGGTCGGACACAAAATGTGTCAATTCGGCCTCTCTGAGGTACCAGGGGTAGGCTTTATGTACTTGGTCCCCCCACTTAGTGTACTCATCACTTTACCCCCCTTTCGCAAAATATAGTCGGCACGTATGTGCAGAACTGTTTATTTTCATTTTAAAAATTGTCTAAGTGCCAGCGGAAGCTGTCACACGAACTGTCCTAGCTACCACGGTGCCCATCCCGGGCAGTGACGGCAAAAGGCCGATGTGTGTTTATGGAAGTCTGAATAATTTCTAAGTGCCAACGGCTCAACCGCCGTAAAGTGTCCGCCTCGGCTGGTTCTCCCGGTCGGCCCGAACGAGCGAAAATTCGGCCTCTTCCCCTGGAGGTCCGGAACATTTTGGCGAATATTTTCAAAGTGCCAACGGCTGCTCCGCCGTAAAGTGTCCGCCTCGGCTGGTTCCCCCGGTCGGCCAGAACAAGTGAAAATTCGGCCTCTTCCCCTGGAGGTCCGGAACATTTTGGCGAATATTTTCAAAGTGCCAACGGCTGCTCCGCCGTAAAGTGTCCGCCTCGGCTGGTTCCCCCGGTCGGCCAGAACAAGTGAAAATTCGGCCTCTTCCCCTGGAGGTCCGGAACATTTTGGCGAATATTTCCTAAGTGCCAACGGCTGCTCCGCCGTAAAGTGTCCGACTCGGCTGGTTCCCCCGGTCGGCCAGAACAAGTGAAAAATCGGCCTCTTCCCCTGGAAGTCCGGCCGAGTTAAGGCAAATATTTCCTAAGTGCCAACGGCTGCTCAGCCTTAAAGGGTCCGACTCGGCTGGTTCCCGATGTCGGCCAGAACAAGTGAAAATTCGGCCTCTTCCCCTGGAAGTCCGGCCGAGTTAAGGCAAATATTTCCTAAGTGCCAACGGCTGCTCCGCCGTAAAGCGTCCGACTCGGCTGGTTCCCGATGTCGGCCAGAACAAGTGAAAATTCGGCCTCTTCCCCTGGAGGTCCGTTCAAGATTAACGAATATTTCCTAAGTGCCAACGGCTGTTCCGCCGTAAAGAGTCCGACTCGGCTGGTTCCCGATGTCGGCCAGAACAAGTGAAAAATCGGCCTCTTCCCCTGGAAGTCCGGCCGAGTTCGGCGAATATTTCCTAAGTGCCAACGGCTGTTCCGCCGTAAAGAGTCCGACTCGGCTGGTTCCCGATGTCGGCCAGAACAAGTGAAAATCCGGCCTCTTCCCCTGGAAGTCCGGCCGAGTTAAGGCAAATATTTCCTAAGTGCCAACGGCTGTTCCGCCGTAAAGGGTCCGACTCGGCTGGTTCCCGATGTCGGCCAGAACAAGTGAAAAATCGGCCTCTTCCCCTGGAAGTCCGGCCGAGTTCGGCGAATATTTCCTAAGTGCCAACGGCTGTTCCGCCGTAAAGAGTCCGACTCGGCTGGTTCCCGATGTCGGCCAGAACAAGTGAAAATCCGGCCTCTTCCCCTGGAAGTCCGGCCGAGTTAAGGCAAATATTTCCTAAGTGCCAACGGCTGTTCCGCCGTAAAGAGTCCGACTCGGCTGGTTCCCGATGTCGGCCAGAACAAGTGAAAAATCGGCCTCTTCCCCTGGAAGTCCGGCCGAGTTCGGCGAATATTTCCTAAGTGCCAACGGCTGTTCCGCCGTAAAGAGTCCGACTCGGCTGGTTCCCGATGTCGGCCAGAACAAGTGAAAATCCGGCCTCTTCCCCTGGAAGTCCGGCCGAGTTAAGGCAAATATTTCCTAAGTGCCAACGGCTGTTCCGCCGTAAAGGGTCCGACTCGGCTGGTTCCCGATGTCGGCCAGAACAAGTGAAAAATCGGCCTCTTCCCCTGGAAGTCCGGCCGAGTTCGGCGAATATTTCCTAAGTGCCAACGGCTGTTCCGCCGTAAAGAGTCCGACTCGGCTGGTTCCCGATGTCGGCCAGAACAAGTGAAAATCCGGCCTCTTCCCCTGGAAGTCCGGCCGAGTTAAGGCGAATATTTCCTAAGTGCCAACGGCTGTTCCGCCGTAAAGGGTCCGACTCGGCTGGTTCCCGATGTCGGCCAGAACAAGTGAAAAATCGGCCTCTTCCCCTGGAAGTCCGGCCGAGTTCGGCGAATATTTCCTAAGTGCCAACGGCTGTTCCGCCGTAAAGAGTCCGACTCGGCTGGTTCCCGATGTCGGCCAGAACAAGTGAAAATCCGGCCTCTTCCCCTGGAAGTCCGGCCGAGTTAAGGCGAATATTTCCTAAGTGCCAACGGCTGTTCCGCCGTAAAGGGTCCGACTCGGCTGGTTCCCGATGTCGGCCAGAACAAGTGAAAAATCGGCCTCTTCCCCTGGAAGTCCGGCCGAGTTCGGCGAATATTTCCTAAGTGCCAACGGCTGTTCCGCCGTAAAGAGTCCGACTCGGCTGGTTCCCGATGTCGGCCAGAACAAGTGAAAATCCGGCCTCTTCCCCTGGAAGTCCGGCCGAGTTAAGGCGAATATTTCCTAAGTGCCAACGGCTGCTCAGCCTTAAAGTGTCCGACTCGGCTGGTTCCCGATGTCGGCCCGAACGAGCGAAAATTCGGCCTCTTCCCCTGGAGGTCCGGAACATTTTGGCGAATATTTCCTAAGTGCCAACGGCTGCTCCGCCGTAAAGTGTCCGACTCGGCTGGTTCCCGATGTCG
>NW_026061315.1:0-7500 GCF_024217435.2 Syngnathus scovelli
TTCTAAGTGCCATCGGCTCTTCCGCCGTAAGGTGTCCGACTCGGCCGGTTCCCCTAGTCGGCCAAATAATGTGACAATTCGGCCTCTCGCTCTGGAAGTCCGGCCAACTTCTGCGAATATTTTCTAAGTGCCATCGGCTCTTCCGCCGTAATGTGTCCGACTCGGCCGGTTCCTCCGGTCGGCCTGAACGAGCGAAAATTCGGCCTCTTCCCCTGGAGGTCCTGTCAAGTTTAACGAATATTTTCTAAGTGCCATCGGCTCTTCCGCCGTAAGGTGTCCGACTCGGCCGGTTCCTCCGGTCGGCCTGAACGAGCGAAAATTCGGCCTCTTCCCCTGGAGGTCCTGTCAAGTTTAACGAATATTTTCTAAGTGCCATCGGCTCTTCCGCCGTAAGGTGTCCGACTCGGCCGGTTCCTCCGGTCGGCCTGAACGAGCGAAAATTCGGCCTCTTCCCCTGGAGGTCCTGTCAAGTTTAACGAATATTTTCTAAGTGCCATCGGCTCTTCCGCCGTAAGGTGTCCGACTCGGCCGGTTCCTCCGGTCGGCCTGAACGAGCGAAAATTCGGCCTCTTCCCCTGGAGGTCCTGTCAAGTTTAACGAATATTTTCTAAGTGCCATCGGCTCTTCCGCCGTAAGGTGTCCGACTCGGCCGGTTCCTCCGGTCGGCCTGAACAAGCGAAAATTCGGCCTCTTCCCCTGGAGGTCCTGTCAAGTTTAACGAATATTTTCTAAGTGCGAACGGCTCTTCCGCCGTAAGGTGTCCGACCCGGCCGGTTCCTCCGGTCGGCCCGAACGAGCGAAAATTCGGCCTCTTCCCCTGGAGGTCCTGTCAAGTTTAACGAATATTTTCTAAGTGCCATCGGCTCTTCCGCCGTAAGGTGTCCGTCTCGGCCGGTTCCTCCGGTCGGCCTGAACGAGCGAAAATTCGGCCTCTTCCCCTGGAGGTCCTGTCAAGTTTAACGAATATTTTCTAAGTGCCATCGGCTCTTCCGCCGTAAGGTGTCCGACTCGGCCGGTTCCTCCGGTCGGCCTGAACAAGCGAAAATTCGGCCTCTTCCCCTGGAGGTCCGTTCAAGTTTAACGAATATTTTCTAAGTGCCATCGGCTCTTCCGCCGTAAGGTGTCCGACTCGGCTGGTTCCCGATGTCGGCCAGAACAAGTGGAAACTCGGCCTCTTCCCCTGGAGGTCAGTTGAAGTTTAACGAATATTTTCAAAGTGCCAACGGCTGCTCCGCCGTAAAGCGTCCGACTCGGCTGGTTCCCGATGTCGGCCAGAACAAGTGAAAATTCGGCCTCTTCCCCTGGAGGTCCGTTCAAGATTAACGAATATTTTCTAAGTGCCAACGGCTGCTCCGCCGTAAAGCGTCCGACTCGGCTGGTTCCCGATGTCGGCCAGAACAAGTGAACATTCGGCCTCTTCCCCTGGAGGTCCGTTCAAGATTAACGAATATCTTCTAAGTGCCAACGGCTCTTGCGCCGAAAAGCGTCCGCCTGGGCTGGTTCCTGATGTCGGCCAGAACAAGTGAAAATTCGGCCTCTTCCCCTGGAGGTCCGTTCAAGATTAACGAATATTTTCTAAGTGCCAACGGCTCTTGCGCCGAAAAGCGTCCGCCTCGGCTGGTTCCCGCGGTCGGACACAAAATGTGTCAATTCGGCCTCTCTGAGGTACCAGGGGTGGGCTTTATGTACTTGGTCCCCCCACTTAGTGTACTCATCACTTTACCCCCCTTTCGCAAAATATAGTCGGCACGTATGTGCAGAACTGTTTATTTTCATTTTAAAAATTGTCTAAGTGCCAGCGGAAGCTGTCACACGAACTGTCCGAGCTACCACGGTGCCCATCCCGGGCAGTGACGGCAAAAGGCCGATGTGTGTTTATGGAAGTCTGAATAATTTCTAAGTGCCAACGGCTGCTCCGCCGTAAAGTGTCCGCCTCGGCTGGTTCCCTTGGTCGGCCAGAACAAGTGAAAATTCGGCCTCTTCCCCTGGAGGTCCGGAACATTTTGGCGAATATTTCCTAAGTGCCAACGGCTGCTCCGCCGTAAAGTGTCCGCCTCGGCCGGTTCACCCGGTCGGCCAGAACAAGTGAAAATTTGGCCTCTTCCCCTGGAGGTCCGGAACATTTTGGCGAATATTTCCTAAGTGCCAACGGCTGCTCCGCCGTAAAGTGTCCGACTCGGCTGGTTCCCGATGTCGGCCAGAACAAGTGAAAATTCGGCCTCTTCCCCTGGAGGTCCGTTCAAGATTAACGAATATTTCCTAAGTGCCAACGGCTGCTCCGCCGTAAAGCGTCCGACTCGGCTGGTTCCCGATGTCGGCCAGAACAAGTGAAAATTCGGCCTCTTCCCCTGGAGGTCCGTTCAAGATTAACGAATATTTCCTAAGTGCCAACGGCTGCTCCGCCGTAAAGCGTCCGACTCGGCTGGTTCCCGATGTCGGCCAGAACAAGTGAAAAATCGGCCTCTTCCCCTGGAAGTCCGGCCGAGTTAAGGCAAATATTTCCTAAGTGCCAACGGCTGCTCAGCCTTAAAGTGTCCGACTCGGCTGGTTCCCGATGTCGGCCAGAACAAGTGAAAATCCGGCCTCTTCCCTGGAAGTCCGGCCGAGTTAAGGCAAATATTTCCTAAGTGCCAACGGCTGCTCAGCCTTAAAGTGTCCGACTCGGCTGGTTCCCGATGTCGGCCAGAACAAGTGAAAATCCGGCCTCTTCCCCTGGAAGTCCGGCCGAGTTAAGGCAAATATTTCCTAAGTGCCAACGGCTGCTCAGCCTTAAAGTGTCCGACTCGGCTGGTTCCCGATGTCGGCCAGAACAAGTGAAAATCCGGCCTCTTCCCCTGGAAGTCCGGCCGAGTTAAGGCAAATATTTCCTAAGTGCCAACGGCTGCTCAGCCGTAAAGTGTCCGACTCGGCTGGTTCCCGATGTCGGCCAGAACAAGTGAAAATCCGGCCTCTTCCCCTGGAAGTCCGGCCGAGTTAAGGCAAATATTTCCCAAGTGCCAACGGCTGTTCCGCCGTAAAGGGTCCGACTCGGCTGGTTCCCGATGTCGGCCAGAACAAGTGAAAATCCGGCCTCTTCCCCTGGAAGTCCGGCCGAGTTAAGGCAAATATTTCCTAAGTGCCAACGGCTGTTCCGCCGTAAAGGGTCCGACTCGGCTGGTTCCCGATGTCGGCCAGAACAAGTGAAAAATCGGCCTCTTCCCCTGGAAGTCCGGCCGAGTTCGGCGAATAGTTCCTAAGTGCCAACGGCTGCTCCGCCGTAAAGAGTCCGACTGGGCTGGTTCCCGATGTCGGCCAGAACAAGTGAAAATCCGGCCTCTTCCCCTGGAAGTCCGGCCGAGTTAAGGCAAATATTTCCTAAGTGCCAACGGCTGTTCCGCCGTAAAGGGTCCGACTCGGCTGGTTCCCGATGTCGTCCAGAACAAGTGAAAAATTGGCCTCTTCCCCTGGAAGTCCGGCCGAGTTCGGCGAATATTTCCCAAGTGCCAACGGCTGTTCCGCCGTAAAGAGTCCGACTCGGCTGGTTCCCGATGTCGGCCAGAACAAGTGAAAATTCGGCCTCTTCCCCTGGAGGTCCGTTCAAGTTTGGGGAATATTTTCTAAGTGCCAACGGCTGCTCCGCCTTAAAGCGTCCGACTCGGCTGGTTCCCGATGTCGGCCAGAACAAGTGAAAATCCGGCCTCTTCCCCTGGAAGTCCGGCCGAGTTAAGGCAAATATTTCCTAAGTGCCAACGGCTGCTCAGCCTTAAAGGGCCCGACTCGGCTGGTTCCCGATGTCGGCCAGAACAAGTGACAATTCGGCCTCTTCCCCTGGAGGTCTTTTCAAGTTTAACGAATATTTTCTAAGTGCCAACGGCTGCTCCGCCTTAAAGCGTCCGACTCGGCTGGTTCCCGATGTCGGCCAGAACAAGTGACAATTCGGCCTCTTCCCCTGGAGGTCCTTTCAAGTTTAACGAATATTTTCTAAGTGCCAACGGCTGCTCCGCCTTAAAGAGTCCGACTCGGCTGGTTCCCGATGTCGGCCAGAACAGGTGAAAATTCGGCCTCTTCCCCTGGAGGTCCGTTCAAGTTTGGCGAATATTTTCTAAGTGCCAACGGCTGCTCCGCCTTAAAGTGTCCGACTCGGCTGGTTCCCGATGTCGGGCAGAACAAGTGACAATTCGGCCTCTTCCCCTGGAAGTCCGGCCGAGTTTGGCGAATATTTTCTAAGTGCCAACGGCTGCTCCGCCGTAAAGAGTCCGACTCGGCTGGTTCCCGATGTCGGCCAGAAAAAGTGACAATTCGGCCTCTTCCCCTGGAGGTCCTTTGAAGTTTAGCGAATATTTTCTAAGTGCCAACGGCTCTTGCGCCGAAAAGCGTCCGCCTCGGCTGGTTCCCGCGGTCGGCCGTAATAGGCGAAAATTCGGCCTCTTCCCCTGGAGCGACCTCCAAATTTGGGCGAAATTTTTCTAAGTGCCTAAAGGTACCAGGGGTTTGGGTACCAGGGGTGCAGTACGAACTGGTCTTTTGTCAACCCATGTACTTTTTCTAGAGTACATGGGTTGGTCCCCCCACTTAGTGTACTCATCACTTTACCCCCCTTTCGCAAAATATAGTCAGAACGAGCATGGGGGACGCAATTGTTTTCCATGCAAATCAATTGGGCCTGGTCCGAGCGCTGGTAACGGCCGCCAGCAAGCGTCCCCTGCTCGGATAGCAGAACTGAAGAAGGCACGGCACTTCCAGAGAGAGAGAGAAAATTTTCTAAGTGCCACATTTCTCAAAAATTTTCAAAGTGCCACATCTCTCAAAAAATTTCTAAGTGCCACATCTCTCAAAAACTTTCTAAGTGCCACATCTCTGAAAAACTTTCTAAGTGCCACATCTCTGAAAAAACTTTCTAAGTGCCACGTCTCTGAAAAACTTTCTAAGTGCCACAGCACGGCTGTGAAATATTCAAAGTCCTACAGGCATTGGCAGAATGCGCGGACGGCCGTCTGCTCCCGGCGGCCGCCGCGAAGCTACTACCCCCTCCCGGGGACGGCTGTCTGCTCCCGGCAGCCGTCCTTACCCCCCTCCCCCGTTTGCACCGCCTGAAGTTAGACCCGCCTTGGTAGGGCCCCCACCGGCCCCGGCTCGCCGGCGTTGGGTGGACGGTTCCTGCCCACTTGCGGGTCCCGGTCGCTTGGCAACCGACCGGGGAGGACCAGCCGCCTCCTTAAACACAGGCTGGAAGGGAAATCCGATCAAGCTACGGAGGACCGGCCGCCTCCTTAAACACAGGCCGGAAGGGAAATCCGATCAAGCTACGGAGGACCGGTCGCCTCCCTAAACACAGGCCGGGCAAAAATCTGCGAATGGGCCCGTCAAGGGTAGTGGGTCATCCAAGGAGGGAGGTACCGGCCGCCTCCTTAAACACAGGCCGGGCAAAAATCTGCGAATGGCCCGTCAAGGGTAGAAGGTCATCCAAGGAGGGAGGTACCGGCCGCCTCCTTAAACACAGGCCGGGCAAAAATCTGCGAATGGCCCGTCAAGGGTAGAAGGTCATCCAAGGAGGGAGGTACCGGCCGCCTCCTTAAACACAGGCCGGGCAAAAATCTGCGAATGGCCCGTCAAGGGTAGAAGGTCATCCAAGGAGGGAGGTACCGGCCGCCTCCTTAAACACAGGCCGGGCAAAAATCTGCGAATGGCCCGTCAAGGGTAGAAGGTCATCCAAGGAGGGAGGTACCGGCCGCCTCCTTAAACACAGGCCGGGCAAAAATCTGCGAATGGCCGGTCAAGGGTTGTTGGTCATCCAAGGAGGGAGGTACCGGCCGCCTCCTTAAACACAGGCCGGGCAAAAATCTGCGAACGGCCCGTCAAGGGTTCTGTCTCATCCAAGAAAGGGGTACCGGCCGCCTCAGAGGCCGGAGCGAAGGGGGCGAAAGGCTGTCGATGGGGAAGGATCGGGGCCACGGCTAATCTAGCGATGCCCGCGTCGGGCGGTCACTCCGACGAATGAGCGGGGCCGAATCCGGCGCGAGGCGGCCTTCAGGCACGTGGTTCGAGACGACCTCACCCGGCTCTAGCCCGGAGGATCGGAGGCAACGGCCGTCTCCTTAAGCTAAGGCCGGACGAAAATCTGCGGATGCGGTCCATCCAAGGCAGACGGAGGTACCGGCCGCCTCGGTAAACAAAGCCCGGGCAAAAATCTGCGAACGGCCCGTCAAGGGTTCTGTCTCATCCAAGAAAGGGGTACCGGCCGCCTCAGAGGCCGGAGCGAAGGGGGCGAAAGGCTGTCGATGGGGAAGGATCGGGGCCACGGCTAATCTAGCGATGCCCGCGTCGGGCGGTCACTCCGACGAATGAGCGGGGCCGAATCCGGCGCGAGGCGGCCTTCAGGCACGTGGTTCGAGACGACCTCACCCGGCTCTAGCCCGGAGCGAAAAAAACACTCTTATAACCTGACCGACATGCGCCCATGACCCGCCTTGGTAGGGCCCCCACCGGCCCCGGCTACCGCCGGCGTTGGGTGGACGGTTCCTCCCCACTTGCGGGTCGCACTCCAGCGCTACGGCCGCCGCGCGAGCGCGCGCCCCGCGCCGCCCGCGCAGGCCTAGCGCGAACCGTACGGCAGCGAAACCGAGACGCCCCGGCTCAACCTCACCCAGAGGCCATCCACGGAGGCCGAGCGCGCGATCCGACTTGCGGCACGCCACGTGGGCGTCCGCCGGCCGCGCCGGTCGACCGCGAAACCGATTTCTCAAAGACCAAGCCCGAGTCCCAACCTCCGCACATATCCGCACACGCCTTCCCGACCACCGCGAAGCGGGAGGCGTCTATCGTGGCCGCCGGGGCGTATGACCCCTCCGCGTGAGGCGTGCGGGCTCGGGGGGGCCGCAACGACCGAGTCTGACTCGGACGGGGCGCAGCTTCCCTCCCGGTCGCAGCATCAGCGCCGAACGCGCGACGTCACCAGCCCCCCGGAACGGTTCGTCGGGAGCGCGGCAATGGCCCACATCTCACCTCGCCAGCCGGCCGCAGCGGGCCGCGCCGAACCGAGTCTGACTCGGGGTGCGCACAGTCCCGTCTGGGTCACGGAGGCGACGAGCTGTGACCGCCACCGTCGCCCCTTCGTCCTTCCGGATCCCCCCAGCGCCGGCAAAACTCCGCATCCTGGCCGCATCGCGTGACCGGGCGGGCCGCAACGACCGAGTCTGACTCGGACGGGGCGCAGCTTCCCGCCTCGGGCCATCGCAAAGCGTGCCTCGCGCGGGCAAAGTCGCCGGCGCAGCGCCGCGCCCCTCGACAAGAGCGAGCCTCAGCCGGGCCGCGACGACCGAGTCTGACTCGGACGGAGCGCAGCTTCCCGCCTGGGTCACCGCTAGTCGCCGGGCCGACGGCGCCCATCCCCGGACCCCGCCGTTCCCTCGCGGTTTATCCTAAGCCGCCTGCCTTAGCCCAACCGACGTGCCAACCCCCCGTTGCCGAGTTCGCTCTTCCCGAGCCGCGTCCCCCCGACAATTCCGTCCGTGACCGTCCCGC
>NW_026061315.1:17500-30000 GCF_024217435.2 Syngnathus scovelli
CCACAAGGCGACAGCCACCATCCCCAAGCGCCACCCCCGACCGCCACCAGCCGACCGCCACAAGGCGACAGCCACCATCCCCAAGCGCCATCCCCGACCGCCACCCCCCGACCGCCACCAGCCGACCGCCACCAGCCGACCGCCACAAGGCGACAGCCACCATCCCCAAGCGCCACCCCCGACCGCCACCAGCCGACCGCCACCAGCCGACCGCCACAAGGCGACAGCCACCATCCCCAAGCGCCATCCCCGACCGCCACCACCCGACCGCCACCAGCCGACCGCCACCAGCCGACCGCCACAAGGCGACAGCCACCATCCCCAAGCGCCATCCCCGACCGCCACAAGGCGACCGCCACCAGCCGACCGCCACAAGGCGACAGCCACCATCCCCAAGCGCCACCAGCCGACCGCCACCAGCCGACCGCCACAAGGCGACAGCCACCATCCCCAAGCGCCACCCCCGACCGCCACCACCCCGACCGCCACCAGCCGACCGCCACAAGGCGACCGCCACAAGGCGACAGCCACCATCCCCAAGCGCCACCCCCGACCGCCACCCCCCGACCGCCACCAGCCGACCGCCACAAGGCGACAGCCACCATCCCCAAGCGCCATCCCCGACCGCCACCCCCCGACCGCCACAAGGCGACCGCCACCAGCCGACCGCCACAAGGCGACAGCCACCATCCCCAAGCGCCACCCCCGACCGCCGCCCCCCGACCGCCCCAAGGCGACCGCCACCAGCCGACCGCCACAAGGCGACAGCCACCATCCCCAAGCGCCATCCCCGACCGCCACCAGCCGACCGCCACCAGCCGACCGCCACAAGGCGACAGCCACCATCCCCAAGCGCCATCCCCGACCGCCACCAGCCGACCGCCACAAGGCGACAGCCACCATCCCCAAGCGCCATCCCCGACCGCCACCAGCCGACCGCCACCAGCCGACCGCCACCAGCCGACCGCCACAAGGCGACAGCCACCATCCCCAAGCGCCACCCCCGACCGCCACCAGCCGACCGCCACAAGGCGACAGCCACCATCCCCAAGCGCCATCCCCGACCGCCACCAGCCGACCGCCACAAGGCGACAGCCACCATCCCCAAGCGCCACCCCCGACCGCCACCAGCCGACCGCCACCAGCCGACCGCCACAAGGCGACAGCCACCATCCCCAAGCGCCACCCCCGACCGCCACCAGCCGACCGCCACCAGCCGACCGCCACAAGGCGACAGCCACCATCCCCAAGCGCCATCCCCGACCGCCACCACCCGACCGCCACCAGCCGACCGCCACCAGCCGACCGCCACCAGCCGACCGCCACAAGGCGACAGCCACCATCCCCAAGCGCCACCCCCGACCGCCACCAGCCGACCGCCACAAGGCGACAGCCACCATCCCCAAGCGCCATCCCCGACCGCCACCAGCCGACCGCCACCAGCCGACCGCCACCGGCCGACCGCCACCGGCCGTTCGCGGTGTGCGCCGCCGTTCCCCAAGCACCCTCCGGGACGAAGCCGGAGCCGGAGAATAGCAGCGGCCGTGCGTAAAAGCTGCGGCCGGGCCTCGCGGAAGGTCCCCGGGCAGCGAGCTGCCGAGCCCCGGCCTCCAGCTTCCACCAGATAATAGGACCGGGCGCGCGCAAAAGCTGCGGCCGGGCCTGGCGGAAGGTCCTCGGGCATCCAGCGAGATCACACGGCCCCCACCGGAGGCGGCTAGCGCCTCCGTAGAGTAGTGCCGGCCCGTGGAAGCGGCCGCCCGTCAGCCTGCGTTGCCGCTGGTCGAAAAATGCACTAAGTGCCAAACCCCATTCATTTACAACGGCGTGTCCGCCAGAGGGCGCACTTCCCCCGGCGGACCAGCCGGCGGGGCTCGTTAGAGAGTGTATCCGCCTGGCAGTGCCTCCTGGACGGCCTGTATTCCGGACCGCGACCGCTAACTTACGGGAGCCTAAACGGCCCGCGGACCAGCCGGCGGGTCCTCCGTGAAAGCCTATCCGCCTGGCGGTGCCTCCTGGACGGCCTGGATTCCGGACCGCGACCGCTAACTTACGGGACCCTAAACGGCCCGCGGACCAGCCGGCGGCTCCTCCGTGAAAGCCTATCCGCCTGGCGGTGGCTCCGGGCCGGCCTGGATTCCGGACCGCCACCGCTCACTCGCGGGACCCTAATCGGCCCGCGGACCAGCCGGCGGGACCTCCGTGAAAGCCTATCCGCCTGGCGGTGCCTCCTGGACGGCCTGGATTCCGGACCGCGACCGCTAACTTACGGGACCCTAAACGGCCCGCGGACCAGCCGGCGGCTCCTCCGTGAAAGCCTATCCGCCTGGCGGTGGCTCCGGGCCGGCCTGGATTCCGGACCGCCACCGCTCACTCGCGGGACCCTAATCGGCCCGCGGACCAGCCGGCGGGACCTCCGTGAAAGCCTATCCGCCTGGCGGTGCCTCCTGGCCGGCCTGGATTCCGGACCGCCACCGCTCACTCGCGGGACCCTAATCGGCCCGCGGACCAGCCGGCGGATCCTCCGTGAAAGCCTATCCGCCTTCGCCGGTTCCCCGGCCGGCCACGGGTGGCGAGAATCCGGCCTCCTCGCCCGGAGCGCGCTTCGACTTGGGCGAAAAATGCACCAAGTGCCAAACCCCATTCATTTACAACGGCGTGTCCGCCAGAGGGCGCACTTCCTCCGGCCGGCGGGGCTCGTTAGAGACCGCGTCCGCCTTGGCCGGTTCCCCGGCCGGCCACGGGTGGCGAGAATCCGGCCTCCTCGCCCGGAGCGCGCTTCGACTTGGGCGAAAAATGCACCAAGTGCCAAACCCCATTCATTTACAACGGCGTGTCCGCCAGAGGGCGCACTTCCTCCGGCCGGCGGGGCTCGTTAGAGAGCGCGTCCGCCTTGGCCGGTTCCCCGGCCGGCCACGGGTGGCGAGAATCCGGCCTCCTCGCCCGGAGCGCGCTTCGACTTGGGCGAAAAATGCACCAAGTGCCAAACCCCATTCATTTACAACGGCGTGTCCGCCAGAGGGCGCACTTCCTCCGGCCGGCGGGGCTCGTTAGAGAGCGCGTCCGCCTTCGCCGGTTCCCCGGTCGGCCGCGAACGGCGAAAAGCCGGCCTCTTCCCCCGGAGCCCGGTCGGCGAATTATTATTTATTTATTTATTTATTTTTTTTCCAAAGTGCCAACGGCTCTCGCGCCGCGATGCGTCCGCCTTCGCCGGTTCCCCGGTCGGCCACGAAGTATTGCGCATGATTATACGCGATGTTAATATTTATTTAATTATTAAATAAATACATACATGTGTTTATTAATAATATACGCGATGTTAATATTTATTTAATTATTACCTATATTATGAATAAACTAACGGTGATTTTACACGATTTGACTACATACGTGACCGTGATATAGTGCCGAGGGCTCCCGCGCCGTCACGCGTCCGCCTTGGCAGGGGTCGCCCGCGGCAGCGAGCGTTCGGCTCGCGGGGGTCCGCGGGGTGTTATTAGGGAGTGCGGCAGCCGTGCCGAGGCTCCGGCCGGCCGCCGGAAGTCCGGCGGGGGAGCGTCGGAGCTCCGCGAGGCCGGCCGGGGAGCCTCTTAGTCATCGCCCGCGCTCGCGGTGGTCCCGGTCGCTTAAAGTGCCACGGGAGGCGTAGCGATGCCAGTGAGTGTGCGCCAAGTGCGAGAGGCGGTGCATTTACGCGCCGTGTCCGCGAGAGGGAGGCAATTCCCCGTTGCGACCTCCGGGAGATCAGCGGGCCGTTCAAATCGCTTAGCCGGGGTGCCGGGAGCCTCCTCGGGCGTCGAGTTAGGAGGGGGGCGCGCGGAGAGAACCGGCCGGAGGTCCCCTGGAAGCTCAGCGGGCCGTGGGAAACGCTTGGCCGGGGTGCCGGGAGCCTCGGCCGGCTTAAAAGTGAGGAGGAAAGCGCGCGGAGAACCGGCCGGAGGTCCCCTGGAAACTCAGCGGGACGTGGGAAAAAGCTCAGCCGGGGTGCCGGAAGCCTCGGCCGGCTTAAAACGTGAGGAGGAAAGCACCGGGAGAACCGGCTGGAGGTCTTCTGGAAGCTCAGCGGGCCGTGGAGAAAGCTTAGCCGGGGTGCCGGAAGCCTCGGCCGGCTTAAAATGTGAGGAGGAAACCGGCTGGACGTCTTCTGGAAGATCAGCGGGCCGTGGAAAATGCTAAGCCGAGGTGCTGGTTGTCGAATAAGGCTCCGCCATCTCGTAGAAGGTGCTAATAAAGTTCATATCCGCTCGGCTGGAGGTAATTGGCCAGCGGACCGGCCGCCGGGACCTCCGTGACCGCCTATCCGCCTGGCGGTGCCTCCTGGCCGGCGTGCATTCCGGGCCGCGACCGCTCACTTACGGGACCCTGATTGGCCCGCGGACCGGCCGGCGGGACCTCCGTGACAGCCTACCCGCCTGGCGGTGGCTGCTGGCCGGCGCGGATTCCGGGCCGCGACCGCTAACTTACGGGACCCTAATTGGCCCGCGGACCAGCTGGCGGGACCTCCGTGACAGCCTACCCGCCTGGCGGTGGCTGCTGGCCGGCGCGGATTCCGGGCCGCGACCGCTAACTTACGGGACCCTAATTGGCCCGCGGACCAGCTGGCGGGACCTCCGTGAAAGCCCATCCGCCTGCCGGTGCCTCCTGGCCGGCGTGGATTCCGGGCCGCGACCGCTAACTTACGGGACCATAAATGGCCCGCGGACCAGCTGGCGGGACCTCCGTGACCGCCTATCCGCCTGGCGGTGCCTCCTGGCCGGCCTGGATTCCGGGCCGCGACCGCTCACCTACGGGACCCTAAATGGCCCGCGGACCAGCCGGCGGGACCTCCGTGACAGCCTACCCGCCTCCCGGTGGCTGCTGGCCGGCGCGGATTCCGGGCCGCGACCGCTAACTTACGGGACCCCAATTGGCCCGCGGACCAGCCGGCGGGACCCCCGTGACCGCCTATCCGCCTTGGCCGGTTCCCCGGCCGGCCACGGATGGCGAGAATCCGGCCTCCTCGCCCGGAGCGCTCGTCGGCTTCGGCGAAAAATGCACTAAGTGCCAAACCCCATTCATTTACAATGGCGTGTCCGCCAGAGGGCGCAGTTCCCCCCGCGGACCGGCCGGCGGGACCTCCGTGACAGCCTATCCGCCTGGCGGTGGCTGCGGGCCGGCGCGAATTCCGGGCCGCGACCGCTAACTTACGGGACCCCGATTGGCCCGCGGACCAGCCGGCGGGACCTCCGTGACCGCCTATCCGCCTGCGCTGGTTCCCCGGCCGGCGCGAATTCCGGGCCGCGACCGCTAACTTACGGGACCCCGATTGGCCCGCGGACCAGCCGGCGGGACCTCCGTGACCGCCTATCCGCCTGCGCTGGTTCCCCGGCCGGCGCGAATTCCGGGCCGCGACCGCTAACTTACGGGACCCCGATTGGCCCGCGGACCAGCCGGCGGGACCTCCGTGACCGCCTATCCGCCTGCGCTGGTTCCCCGGCCGGCGCGAATTCCGGGCCGCGACCGCTAACTTACGGGACCCCAATTGGCCCGCGGACCAGCCGGCGGGACCTCCGTGACCGCCTATCCGCCTCCGCTGGTTCCCCCCTCGGCGTGGATTCCGGACCGCGACCGCTAAATTACGGGACCCAAATTGGCCCGCGGACCAGCCGGCGGGACCTCCGTGACCGCCTATCCGCCTTCGCTGGTTCCCCGGTCGGCCACAGATGACGAATATTCGGCCTCTCGCTCTGGAAGTCCTGCCGACTTAGCCGAAAATTTTCTAAGTGCCATCGGCTCTCGCTCGGAAAAGTGTCCGCCTCGTCTGGTTCCCCAGCTCGGCCTCAGAATTCGAAAATTCGGCCTCTCTGAGGTACCAGGGGTAGGCTTTATGTACTTGGTCCCCCCAGTTAGTGTACTCATCACTTTACCCCCCTTTCGCAAAATATAGTCGGCACGTATGTGCAGAACTGTTTATTTTCATTTTAAAAATTTTCTAAGTGCCAGCGGAAGCTGTCACACGAACTGTCCGAGCTACCACGGTGCCCATCCCGGGCAGTGACGGCAAAAGGCCGATGTGTGTTTGATGGAAGTCTGAATAATTTCTAAGTGCCAACGGCTCAACCGCCGTAAAGTGTCCGCCTCGGCTGGTTCTCCCGGTCGGCCCGAACGAGCGAAAATTCGGCCTCTTCCCCTGGAGGTCCGGAACATTTGGCGAATATTTTCAAAGTGCCAACGGCTGTTCCGCCGTAACGTGTCCGACCCGGCTGGTTCCTCCGGTCGGCCCGAACGAGCGAAAATTCGGCCTCTTCCCCTGGAGGTCCGGAACATTTTGGCGAATATTTTCAAAGTGCCAACGGCTGTTGCGCCGTAACGTGTCCGACCCGGCCGGTTCCTCCGGTCGGCCCGAACGAGCGAAAATTCGGCCTCTTCCCCTGGAGGTCCGGAACATTTTGGCGAATATTTTCAAAGTGCCAACGGCCGTTCCGCCGTAAAGTGTCCTACCCGGCTGGTTCCTTCGGTCGGCCCGAACGAGCGAAAATTCGGCCTCTTCCCCTGGAGGTCCGGAACATTTTGGCGAATATTTTCAAAGTGCCAACGGCTGTATCGCCGTAACGTGTCCGACCCGGCTGGTTCCTCCGGTCGGCCCGAACGAGCGAAAATTCGGCCTCTTCCCCTGGAGGTCCGGACGACTTTGGCGAATATTTTCTAAGTGCGAACGGCTGTTGCGCCGTAACGTGTCCGACCCGGCTGGTTCCTCCGGTCGGCCCGAACGAGCGAAAATTCGGCCTCTTCCCCTGGAGGTCCGGAACATTTTGGCGAATATTTTCAAAGTGCCAACGGCTGTTGCGCCGTAACGTGTCCGACCCGGCCGGTTCCTCCGGTCGGCCCGAACGAGCGAAAATTCGGCCTCTTCCCCTGGAGGTCCTGTGAAGTTTAACGAATATTTTCTAAGTGCGAACGGCTCTTCCGCCGTAACGTGTCCGACCCGGCTGGTTCCTCCGGTCGGCCTGAACGAGCGAAAATTCGGCCTCTTCCCCTGGAGGTCCTGTCAAGTTTAACGAATATTTTCTAAGTGCCATCGGCTCTTCCGCCGTAAGGTGTCCGACTCGGCCGGTTCCCCTAGTCGGCCAAATAATGTGACAATTCGGCCTCTCGCTCTGGAAGTCCGGCCAACTTCTGCGAATATTTTCTAAGTGCCATCGGCTCTTCCGCCGTAATGTGTCCGACTCGGCCGGTTCCTCCGGTCGGCCTGAACGAGCGAAAATTCGGCCTCTTCCCCTGGAGGTCCTGTCAAGTTTAACGAATATTTTCTAAGTGCCATCGGCTCTTCCGCCGTAAGGTGTCCGACTCGGCCGGTTCCTCCGGTCGGCCTGAACGAGCGAAAATTCGGCCTCTTCCCCTGGAGGTCCTGTCAAGTTTAACGAATATTTTCTAAGTGCCATCGGCTCTTCCGCCGTAAGGTGTCCGACTCGGCCGGTTCCTCCGGTCGGCCTGAACGAGCGAAAATTCGGCCTCTTCCCCTGGAGGTCCTGTCAAGTTTAACGAATATTTTCTAAGTGCCATCGGCTCTTCCGCCGTAAGGTGTCCGACTCGGCCGGTTCCTCCGGTCGGCCTGAACGAGCGAAAATTCGGCCTCTTCCCCTGGAGGTCCTGTCAAGTTTAACGAATATTTTCTAAGTGCCATCGGCTCTTCCGCCGTAAGGTGTCCGACTCGGCCGGTTCCTCCGGTCGGCCTGAACAAGCGAAAATTCGGCCTCTTCCCCTGGAGGTCCTGTCAAGTTTAACGAATATTTTCTAAGTGCGAACGGCTCTTCCGCCGTAAGGTGTCCGACCCGGCCGGTTCCTCCGGTCGGCCCGAACGAGCGAAAATTCGGCCTCTTCCCCTGGAGGTCCTGTCAAGTTTAACGAATATTTTCTAAGTGCCATCGGCTCTTCCGCCGTAAGGTGTCCGTCTCGGCCGGTTCCTCCGGTCGGCCTGAACGAGCGAAAATTCGGCCTCTTCCCCTGGAGGTCCTGTCAAGTTTAACGAATATTTTCTAAGTGCCATCGGCTCTTCCGCCGTAAGGTGTCCGACTCGGCCGGTTCCTCCGGTCGGCCTGAACAAGCGAAAATTCGGCCTCTTCCCCTGGAGGTCCGTTCAAGTTTAACGAATATTTTCTAAGTGCCATCGGCTCTTCCGCCGTAAGGTGTCCGACTCGGCTGGTTCCCGATGTCGGCCAGAACAAGTGGAAACTCGGCCTCTTCCCCTGGAGGTCAGTTGAAGTTTAACGAATATTTTCAAAGTGCCAACGGCTGCTCCGCCGTAAAGCGTCCGACTCGGCTGGTTCCCGATGTCGGCCAGAACAAGTGAAAATTCGGCCTCTTCCCCTGGAGGTCCGTTCAAGATTAACGAATATTTTCTAAGTGCCAACGGCTGCTCCGCCGTAAAGCGTCCGACTCGGCTGGTTCCCGATGTCGGCCAGAACAAGTGAACATTCGGCCTCTTCCCCTGGAGGTCCGTTCAAGATTAACGAATATCTTCTAAGTGCCAACGGCTCTTGCGCCGAAAAGCGTCCGCCTGGGCTGGTTCCTGATGTCGGCCAGAACAAGTGAAAATTCGGCCTCTTCCCCTGGAGGTCCGTTCAAGATTAACGAATATTTTCTAAGTGCCAACGGCTCTTGCGCCGAAAAGCGTCCGCCTCGGCTGGTTCCCGCGGTCGGACACAAAATGTGTCAATTCGGCCTCTCTGAGGTACCAGGGGTGGGCTTTATGTACTTGGTCCCCCCACTTAGTGTACTCATCACTTTACCCCCCTTTCGCAAAATATAGTCGGCACGTATGTGCAGAACTGTTTATTTTCATTTTAAAAATTGTCTAAGTGCCAGCGGAAGCTGTCACACGAACTGTCCGAGCTACCACGGTGCCCATCCCGGGCAGTGACGGCAAAAGGCCGATGTGTGTTTATGGAAGTCTGAATAATTTCTAAGTGCCAACGGCTGCTCCGCCGTAAAGTGTCCGCCTCGGCTGGTTCCCTTGGTCGGCCAGAACAAGTGAAAATTCGGCCTCTTCCCCTGGAGGTCCGGAACATTTTGGCGAATATTTCCTAAGTGCCAACGGCTGCTCCGCCGTAAAGTGTCCGCCTCGGCCGGTTCACCCGGTCGGCCAGAACAAGTGAAAATTTGGCCTCTTCCCCTGGAGGTCCGGAACATTTTGGCGAATATTTCCTAAGTGCCAACGGCTGCTCCGCCGTAAAGTGTCCGACTCGGCTGGTTCCCGATGTCGGCCAGAACAAGTGAAAATTCGGCCTCTTCCCCTGGAGGTCCGTTCAAGATTAACGAATATTTCCTAAGTGCCAACGGCTGCTCCGCCGTAAAGCGTCCGACTCGGCTGGTTCCCGATGTCGGCCAGAACAAGTGAAAATTCGGCCTCTTCCCCTGGAGGTCCGTTCAAGATTAACGAATATTTCCTAAGTGCCAACGGCTGCTCCGCCGTAAAGCGTCCGACTCGGCTGGTTCCCGATGTCGGCCAGAACAAGTGAAAAATCGGCCTCTTCCCCTGGAAGTCCGGCCGAGTTAAGGCAAATATTTCCTAAGTGCCAACGGCTGCTCAGCCTTAAAGTGTCCGACTCGGCTGGTTCCCGATGTCGGCCAGAACAAGTGAAAATCCGGCCTCTTCCCCTGGAAGTCCGGCCGAGTTAAGGCAAATATTTCCTAAGTGCCAACGGCTGCTCAGCCTTAAAGTGTCCGACTCGGCTGGTTCCCGATGTCGGCCAGAACAAGTGAAAATCCGGCCTCTTCCCCTGGAAGTCCGGCCGAGTTAAGGCAAATATTTCCTAAGTGCCAACGGCTGCTCAGCCTTAAAGTGTCCGACTCGGCTGGTTCCCGATGTCGGCCAGAACAAGTGAAAATCCGGCCTCTTCCCCTGGAAGTCCGGCCGAGTTAAGGCAAATATTTCCTAAGTGCCAACGGCTGCTCAGCCGTAAAGTGTCCGACTCGGCTGGTTCCCGATGTCGGCCAGAACAAGTGAAAATCCGGCCTCTTCCCCTGGAAGTCCGGCCGAGTTAAGGCAAATATTTCCCAAGTGCCAACGGCTGTTCCGCCGTAAAGGGTCCGACTCGGCTGGTTCCCGATGTCGGCCAGAACAAGTGAAAATCCGGCCTCTTCCCCTGGAAGTCCGGCCGAGTTAAGGCAAATATTTCCTAAGTGCCAACGGCTGTTCCGCCGTAAAGGGTCCGACTCGGCTGGTTCCCGATGTCGGCCAGAACAAGTGAAAAATCGGCCTCTTCCCCTGGAAGTCCGGCCGAGTTCGGCGAATAGTTCCTAAGTGCCAACGGCTGCTCCGCCGTAAAGAGTCCGACTGGGCTGGTTCCCGATGTCGGCCAGAACAAGTGAAAATCCGGCCTCTTCCCCTGGAAGTCCGGCCGAGTTAAGGCAAATATTTCCTAAGTGCCAACGGCTGTTCCGCCGTAAAGGGTCCGACTCGGCTGGTTCCCGATGTCGTCCAGAACAAGTGAAAAATTGGCCTCTTCCCCTGGAAGTCCGGCCGAGTTCGGCGAATATTTCCCAAGTGCCAACGGCTGTTCCGCCGTAAAGAGTCCGACTCGGCTGGTTCCCGATGTCGGCCAGAACAAGTGAAAATTCGGCCTCTTCCCCTGGAGGTCCGTTCAAGTTTGGGGAATATTTTCTAAGTGCCAACGGCTGCTCCGCCTTAAAGCGTCCGACTCGGCTGGTTCCCGATGTCGGCCAGAACAAGTGAAAATCCGGCCTCTTCCCCTGGAAGTCCGGCCGAGTTAAGGCAAATATTTCCTAAGTGCCAACGGCTGCTCAGCCTTAAAGGGCCCGACTCGGCTGGTTCCCGATGTCGGCCAGAACAAGTGACAATTCGGCCTCTTCCCCTGGAGGTCTTTTCAAGTTTAACGAATATTTTCTAAGTGCCAACGGCTGCTCCGCCTTAAAGCGTCCGACTCGGCTGGTTCCCGATGTCGGCCAGAACAAGTGACAATTCGGCCTCTTCCCCTGGAGGTCCTTTCAAGTTTAACGAATATTTTCTAAGTGCCAACGGCTGCTCCGCCTTAAAGAGTCCGACTCGGCTGGTTCCCGATGTCGGCCAGAACAGGTGAAAATTCGGCCTCTTCCCCTGGAGGTCCGTTCAAGTTTGGCGAATATTTTCTAAGTGCCAACGGCTGCTCCGCCTTAAAGTGTCCGACTCGGCTGGTTCCCGATGTCGGGCAGAACAAGTGACAATTCGGCCTCTTCCCCTGGAAGTCCGGCCGAGTTTGGCGAATATTTTCTAAGTGCCAACGGCTGCTCCGCCGTAAAGAGTCCGACTCGGCTGGTTCCCGATGTCGGCCAGAAAAAGTGACAATTCGGCCTCTTCCCCTGGAGGTCCTTTGAAGTTTAGCGAATATTTTCTAAGTGCCAACGGCTCTTGCGCCGAAAAGCGTCCGCCTCGGCTGGTTCCCGCGGTCGGCCGTAATAGGCGAAAATTCGGCCTCTTCCCCTGGAGCGACCTCCAAATTTGGGCGAAATTTTTCTAAGTGCCTAAAGGTACCAGGGGTTTGGGTACCAGGGGTGCAGTACGAACTGGTCTTTTGTCAACCCATGTACTTTTTCTAGAGTACATGGGTTGGTCCCCCCACTTAGTGTACTCATCACTTTACCCCCCTTTCGCAAAATATAGTCAGAACGAGCATGGGGGACGCAATTGTTTTCCATGCAAATCAATTGGGCCTGGTCCGAGCGCTGGTAACGGCCGCCAGCAAGCGTCCCCTGCTCGGATAGCAGAACTGAAGAAGGCACGGCACTTCCAGAGAGAGAGAGAAAATTTTCTAAGTGCCACATTTCTCAAAAATTTTCAAAGTGCCACATCTCTCAAAAAATTTCTAAGTGCCACATCTCTCAAAAACTTTCTAAGTGCCACATCTCTGAAAAACTTTCTAAGTGCCACATCTCTGAAAAAACTTTCTAAGTGCCACGTCTCTGAAAAACTTTCTAAGTGCCACAGCACGGCTGTGAAATATTCAAAGTCCTACAGGCATTGGCAGAATGCGCGGACGGCCGTCTGCTCCCGGCGGCCGCCGCGAAGCTACTACCCCCTCCCGGGGACGGCTGTCTGCTCCCGGCAGCCGTCCTTACCCCCCTCCCCCGTTTGCACCGCCTGAAGTTAGACCCGCCTTGGTAGGGCCCCCACCGGCCCCGGCTCGCCGGCGTTGGGTGGACGGTTCCTGCCCACTTGCGGGTCCCGGTCGCTTGGCAACCGACCGGGGAGGACCAGCCGCCTCCTTAAACACAGGCTGGAAGGGAAATCCGATCAAGCTACGGAGGACCGGCCGCCTCCTTAAACACAGGCCGGAAGGGAAATCCGATCAAGCTACGGAGGACCGGTCGCCTCCCTAAACACAGGCCGGGCAAAAATCTGCGAATGGGCCCGTCAAGGGTAGTGGGTCATCCAAGGAGGGAGGTACCGGCCGCCTCCTTAAACACAGGCCGGGCAAAAATCTGCGAATGGCCCGTCAAGGGTAGAAGGTCATCCAAGGAGGGAG
>NW_026061316.1:7500-22500 GCF_024217435.2 Syngnathus scovelli
GCGGGAAGCTGCGCTCCGTCCGAGTCAGACTCGGTCGTCGCGGCCCGGCTGAGGCTCGCTCTTGTCGAGGGGCGCGGCGCTGCGCCGGCGACTTTGCCCGCGCGAGGCACGCTTTGCGATGGCCCGAGGCGGGAAGCTGCGCCCCGTCCGAGTCAGACTCGGTCGTTGCGGCCCGCCCGGTCACGCGATGCGGCCAGGATGCGGAGTTTTGCCGGCGCTGGGGGGATCCGGAAGGACGAAGGGGCGACGGTGGCGGTCACAGCTCGTCGCCTCCGTGACCCAGACGGGACTGTGCGCACCCCGAGTCAGACTCGGTTCGGCGCGGCCCGCTGCGGCCGGCTGGCGAGGTGAGATGTGGGCCATTGCCGCGCTCCCGACGAACCGTTCCGGGGGGCTGGTGACGTCGCGCGTTCGGCGCTGATGCTGCGACCGGGAGGGAAGCTGCGCCCCGTCCGAGTCAGACTCGGTCGTTGCGGCCCCCCCGAGCCCGCACGCCTCACGCGGAGGGGTCATACGCCCCGGCGGCCACGATAGACGCCTCCCGCTTCGCGGTGGTCGGGAAGGCGTGTGCGGATATGTGCGGAGGTTGGGACTCGGGCTTGGTCTTTGAGAAATCGGTTTCGCGGTCGACCGGCGCGGCCGGCGGACGCCCACGTGGCGTGCCGCAAGTCGGATCGCGCGCTCGGCCTCCGTGGATGGCCTCTGGGTGAGGTTGAGCCGGGGCGTCTCGGTTTCGCTGCCGTACGGTTCGCGCTAGGCCTGCGCGGGCGGCGCGGGGCGCGCGCTCGCGCGGCGGCCGTAGCGCTGGAGTGCGACCCGCAAGTGGGGAGGAACCGTCCACCCAACGCCGGCGGTAGCCGGGGCCGGTGGGGGCCCTACCAAGGCGGGTCATGGGCGCATGTCGGTCAGGTTATAAGAGTGTTTTTTTCGCTCCGGGCTAGAGCCGGGTGAGGTCGTCTCGAACCACGTGCCTGAAGGCCGCCTCGCGCCGGATTCGGCCCCGCTCATTCGTCGGAGTGACCGCCCGACGCGGGCATCGCTAGATTAGCCGTGGCCCCGATCCTTCCCCATCGACAGCCTTTCGCCCCCTTCGCTCCGGCCTCTGAGGCGGCCGGTACCCCTTTCTTGGATGAGACAGAACCCTTGACGGGCCGTTCGCAGATTTTTGCCCGGGCTTTGTTTACCGAGGCGGCCGGTACCTCCGTCTGCCTTGGATGGACCGCATCCGCAGATTTTCGTCCGGCCTTAGCTTAAGGAGACGGCCGTTGCCTCCGATCCTCCGGGCTAGAGCCGGGTGAGGTCGTCTCGAACCACGTGCCTGAAGGCCGCCTCGCGCCGGATTCGGCCCCGCTCATTCGTCGGAGTGACCGCCCGACGCGGGCATCGCTAGATTAGCCGTGGCCCCGATCCTTCCCCATCGACAGCCTTTCGCCCCCTTCGCTCCGGCCTCTGAGGCGGCCGGTACCCCTTTCTTGGATGAGACAGAACCCTTGACGGGCCGTTCGCAGATTTTTGCCCGGCCTGTGTTTAAGGAGGCGGCCGGTACCTCCCTCCTTGGATGACCAACAACCCTTGACCGGCCATTCGCAGATTTTTGCCCGGCCTGTGTTTAAGGAGGCGGCCGGTACCTCCCTCCTTGGATGACCTTCTACCCTTGACGGGCCATTCGCAGATTTTTGCCCGGCCTGTGTTTAAGGAGGCGGCCGGTACCTCCCTCCTTGGATGACCTTCTACCCTTGACGGGCCATTCGCAGATTTTTGCCCGGCCTGTGTTTAAGGAGGCGGCCGGTACCTCCCTCCTTGGATGACCTTCTACCCTTGACGGGCCATTCGCAGATTTTTGCCCGGCCTGTGTTTAAGGAGGCGGCCGGTACCTCCCTCCTTGGATGACCTTCTACCCTTGACGGGCCATTCGCAGATTTTTGCCCGGCCTGTGTTTAAGGAGGCGGCCGGTACCTCCCTCCTTGGATGACCCACTACCCTTGACGGGCCCATTCGCAGATTTTTGCCCGGCCTGTGTTTAGGGAGGCGACCGGTCCTCCGTAGCTTGATCGGATTTCCCTTCCGGCCTGTGTTTAAGGAGGCGGCCGGTCCTCCGTAGCTTGATCGGATTTCCCTTCCAGCCTGTGTTTAAGGAGGCGGCTGGTCCTCCCCGGTCGGTTGCCAAGCGACCGGGACCCGCAAGTGGGCAGGAACCGTCCACCCAACGCCGGCGAGCCGGGGCCGGTGGGGGCCCTACCAAGGCGGGTCTAACTTCAGGCGGTGCAAACGGGGGAGGGGGGTAAGGACGGCTGCCGGGAGCAGACAGCCGTCCCCGGGAGGGGGTAGTAGCTTCGCGGCGGCCGCCGGGAGCAGACGGCCGTCCGCGCATTCTGCCAATGCCTGTAGGACTTTGAATATTTCACAGCCGTGCTGTGGCACTTAGAAAGTTTTTCAGAGACGTGGCACTTAGAAAGTTTTTTCAGAGATGTGGCACTTAGAAAGTTTTTCAGAGATGTGGCACTTAGAAAGTTTTTGAGAGATGTGGCACTTAGAAATTTTTTGAGAGATGTGGCACTTTGAAAATTTTTGAGAAATGTGGCACTTAGAAAATTTTCTCTCTCTCTCTGGAAGTGCCGTGCCTTCTTCAGTTCTGCTATCCGAGCAGGGGACGCTTGCTGGCGGCCGTTACCAGCGCTCGGACCAGGCCCAATTGATTTGCATGGAAAACAATTGCGTCCCCCATGCTCGTTCTGACTATATTTTGCGAAAGGGGGGTAAAGTGATGAGTACACTAAGTGGGGGGACCAACCCATGTACTCTAGAAAAAGTACATGGGTTGACAAAAGACCAGTTCGTACTGCACCCCTGGTACCCAAACCCCTGGTACCTTTAGGCACTTAGAAAAATTTCGCCCAAATTTGGAGGTCGCTCCAGGGGAAGAGGCCGAATTTTCGCCTATTACGGCCGACCGCGGGAACCAGCCGAGGCGGACGCTTTTCGGCGCAAGAGCCGTTGGCACTTAGAAAATATTCGCTAAACTTCAAAGGACCTCCAGGGGAAGAGGCCGAATTGTCACTTTTTCTGGCCGACATCGGGAACCAGCCGAGTCGGACTCTTTACGGCGGAGCAGCCGTTGGCACTTAGAAAATATTCGCCAAACTCGGCCGGACTTCCAGGGGAAGAGGCCGAATTGTCACTTGTTCTGCCCGACATCGGGAACCAGCCGAGTCGGACACTTTAAGGCGGAGCAGCCGTTGGCACTTAGAAAATATTCGCCAAACTTGAACGGACCTCCAGGGGAAGAGGCCGAATTTTCACCTGTTCTGGCCGACATCGGGAACCAGCCGAGTCGGACTCTTTAAGGCGGAGCAGCCGTTGGCACTTAGAAAATATTCGTTAAACTTGAAAGGACCTCCAGGGGAAGAGGCCGAATTGTCACTTGTTCTGGCCGACATCGGGAACCAGCCGAGTCGGACGCTTTAAGGCGGAGCAGCCGTTGGCACTTAGAAAATATTCGTTAAACTTGAAAAGACCTCCAGGGGAAGAGGCCGAATTGTCACTTGTTCTGGCCGACATCGGGAACCAGCCGAGTCGGGCCCTTTAAGGCTGAGCAGCCGTTGGCACTTAGGAAATATTTGCCTTAACTCGGCCGGACTTCCAGGGGAAGAGGCCGGATTTTCACTTGTTCTGGCCGACATCGGGAACCAGCCGAGTCGGACGCTTTAAGGCGGAGCAGCCGTTGGCACTTAGAAAATATTCCCCAAACTTGAACGGACCTCCAGGGGAAGAGGCCGAATTTTCACTTGTTCTGGCCGACATCGGGAACCAGCCGAGTCGGACTCTTTACGGCGGAACAGCCGTTGGCACTTGGGAAATATTCGCCGAACTCGGCCGGACTTCCAGGGGAAGAGGCCAATTTTTCACTTGTTCTGGACGACATCGGGAACCAGCCGAGTCGGACCCTTTACGGCGGAACAGCCGTTGGCACTTAGGAAATATTTGCCTTAACTCGGCCGGACTTCCAGGGGAAGAGGCCGGATTTTCACTTGTTCTGGCCGACATCGGGAACCAGCCCAGTCGGACTCTTTACGGCGGAGCAGCCGTTGGCACTTAGGAACTATTCGCCGAACTCGGCCGGACTTCCAGGGGAAGAGGCCGATTTTTCACTTGTTCTGGCCGACATCGGGAACCAGCCGAGTCGGACCCTTTACGGCGGAACAGCCGTTGGCACTTAGGAAATATTTGCCTTAACTCGGCCGGACTTCCAGGGGAAGAGGCCGGATTTTCACTTGTTCTGGCCGACATCGGGAACCAGCCGAGTCGGACCCTTTACGGCGGAACAGCCGTTGGCACTTGGGAAATATTTGCCTTAACTCGGCCGGACTTCCAGGGGAAGAGGCCGGATTTTCACTTGTTCTGGCCGACATCGGGAACCAGCCGAGTCGGACACTTTACGGCTGAGCAGCCGTTGGCACTTAGGAAATATTTGCCTTAACTCGGCCGGACTTCCAGGGGAAGAGGCCGGATTTTCACTTGTTCTGGCCGACATCGGGAACCAGCCGAGTCGGACACTTTAAGGCTGAGCAGCCGTTGGCACTTAGGAAATATTTGCCTTAACTCGGCCGGACTTCCAGGGGAAGAGGCCGGATTTTCACTTGTTCTGGCCGACATCGGGAACCAGCCGAGTCGGACACTTTAAGGCTGAGCAGCCGTTGGCACTTAGGAAATATTTGCCTTAACTCGGCCGGACTTCCAGGGGAAGAGGCCGGATTTTCACTTGTTCTGGCCGACATCGGGAACCAGCCGAGTCGGACACTTTAAGGCTGAGCAGCCGTTGGCACTTAGGAAATATTTGCCTTAACTCGGCCGGACTTCCAGGGGAAGAGGCCGATTTTTCACTTGTTCTGGCCGACATCGGGAACCAGCCGAGTCGGACGCTTTACGGCGGAGCAGCCGTTGGCACTTAGGAAATATTCGTTAATCTTGAACGGACCTCCAGGGGAAGAGGCCGAATTTTCACTTGTTCTGGCCGACATCGGGAACCAGCCGAGTCGGACGCTTTACGGCGGAGCAGCCGTTGGCACTTAGGAAATATTCGTTAATCTTGAACGGACCTCCAGGGGAAGAGGCCGAATTTTCACTTGTTCTGGCCGACATCGGGAACCAGCCGAGTCGGACACTTTACGGCGGAGCAGCCGTTGGCACTTAGGAAATATTCGCCAAAATGTTCCGGACCTCCAGGGGAAGAGGCCAAATTTTCACTTGTTCTGGCCGACCGGGTGAACCGGCCGAGGCGGACACTTTACGGCGGAGCAGCCGTTGGCACTTAGGAAATATTCGCCAAAATGTTCCGGACCTCCAGGGGAAGAGGCCGAATTTTCACTTGTTCTGGCCGACCAAGGGAACCAGCCGAGGCGGACACTTTACGGCGGAGCAGCCGTTGGCACTTAGAAATTATTCAGACTTCCATAAACACACATCGGCCTTTTGCCGTCACTGCCCGGGATGGGCACCGTGGTAGCTCGGACAGTTCGTGTGACAGCTTCCGCTGGCACTTAGACAATTTTTAAAATGAAAATAAACAGTTCTGCACATACGTGCCGACTATATTTTGCGAAAGGGGGGTAAAGTGATGAGTACACTAAGTGGGGGGACCAAGTACATAAAGCCCACCCCTGGTACCTCAGAGAGGCCGAATTGACACATTTTGTGTCCGACCGCGGGAACCAGCCGAGGCGGACGCTTTTCGGCGCAAGAGCCGTTGGCACTTAGAAAATATTCGTTAATCTTGAACGGACCTCCAGGGGAAGAGGCCGAATTTTCACTTGTTCTGGCCGACATCAGGAACCAGCCCAGGCGGACGCTTTTCGGCGCAAGAGCCGTTGGCACTTAGAAGATATTCGTTAATCTTGAACGGACCTCCAGGGGAAGAGGCCGAATGTTCACTTGTTCTGGCCGACATCGGGAACCAGCCGAGTCGGACGCTTTACGGCGGAGCAGCCGTTGGCACTTAGAAAATATTCGTTAATCTTGAACGGACCTCCAGGGGAAGAGGCCGAATTTTCACTTGTTCTGGCCGACATCGGGAACCAGCCGAGTCGGACGCTTTACGGCGGAGCAGCCGTTGGCACTTTGAAAATATTCGTTAAACTTCAACTGACCTCCAGGGGAAGAGGCCGAGTTTCCACTTGTTCTGGCCGACATCGGGAACCAGCCGAGTCGGACACCTTACGGCGGAAGAGCCGATGGCACTTAGAAAATATTCGTTAAACTTGAACGGACCTCCAGGGGAAGAGGCCGAATTTTCGCTTGTTCAGGCCGACCGGAGGAACCGGCCGAGTCGGACACCTTACGGCGGAAGAGCCGATGGCACTTAGAAAATATTCGTTAAACTTGACAGGACCTCCAGGGGAAGAGGCCGAATTTTCGCTCGTTCAGGCCGACCGGAGGAACCGGCCGAGACGGACACCTTACGGCGGAAGAGCCGATGGCACTTAGAAAATATTCGTTAAACTTGACAGGACCTCCAGGGGAAGAGGCCGAATTTTCGCTCGTTCGGGCCGACCGGAGGAACCGGCCGGGTCGGACACCTTACGGCGGAAGAGCCGTTCGCACTTAGAAAATATTCGTTAAACTTGACAGGACCTCCAGGGGAAGAGGCCGAATTTTCGCTTGTTCAGGCCGACCGGAGGAACCGGCCGAGTCGGACACCTTACGGCGGAAGAGCCGATGGCACTTAGAAAATATTCGTTAAACTTGACAGGACCTCCAGGGGAAGAGGCCGAATTTTCGCTCGTTCAGGCCGACCGGAGGAACCGGCCGAGTCGGACACCTTACGGCGGAAGAGCCGATGGCACTTAGAAAATATTCGTTAAACTTGACAGGACCTCCAGGGGAAGAGGCCGAATTTTCGCTCGTTCAGGCCGACCGGAGGAACCGGCCGAGTCGGACACCTTACGGCGGAAGAGCCGATGGCACTTAGAAAATATTCGTTAAACTTGACAGGACCTCCAGGGGAAGAGGCCGAATTTTCGCTCGTTCAGGCCGACCGGAGGAACCGGCCGAGTCGGACACCTTACGGCGGAAGAGCCGATGGCACTTAGAAAATATTCGTTAAACTTGACAGGACCTCCAGGGGAAGAGGCCGAATTTTCGCTCGTTCAGGCCGACCGGAGGAACCGGCCGAGTCGGACACATTACGGCGGAAGAGCCGATGGCACTTAGAAAATATTCGCAGAAGTTGGCCGGACTTCCAGAGCGAGAGGCCGAATTGTCACATTATTTGGCCGACTAGGGGAACCGGCCGAGTCGGACACCTTACGGCGGAAGAGCCGATGGCACTTAGAAAATATTCGTTAAACTTGACAGGACCTCCAGGGGAAGAGGCCGAATTTTCGCTCGTTCAGGCCGACCGGAGGAACCAGCCGGGTCGGACACGTTACGGCGGAAGAGCCGTTCGCACTTAGAAAATATTCGTTAAACTTCACAGGACCTCCAGGGGAAGAGGCCGAATTTTCGCTCGTTCGGGCCGACCGGAGGAACCGGCCGGGTCGGACACGTTACGGCGCAACAGCCGTTGGCACTTTGAAAATATTCGCCAAAATGTTCCGGACCTCCAGGGGAAGAGGCCGAATTTTCGCTCGTTCGGGCCGACCGGAGGAACCAGCCGGGTCGGACACGTTACGGCGCAACAGCCGTTCGCACTTAGAAAATATTCGCCAAAGTCGTCCGGACCTCCAGGGGAAGAGGCCGAATTTTCGCTCGTTCGGGCCGACCGGAGGAACCAGCCGGGTCGGACACGTTACGGCGATACAGCCGTTGGCACTTTGAAAATATTCGCCAAAATGTTCCGGACCTCCAGGGGAAGAGGCCGAATTTTCGCTCGTTCGGGCCGACCGAAGGAACCAGCCGGGTAGGACACTTTACGGCGGAACGGCCGTTGGCACTTTGAAAATATTCGCCAAAATGTTCCGGACCTCCAGGGGAAGAGGCCGAATTTTCGCTCGTTCGGGCCGACCGGAGGAACCGGCCGGGTCGGACACGTTACGGCGCAACAGCCGTTGGCACTTTGAAAATATTCGCCAAAATGTTCCGGACCTCCAGGGGAAGAGGCCGAATTTTCGCTCGTTCGGGCCGACCGGAGGAACCAGCCGGGTCGGACACGTTACGGCGGAACAGCCGTTGGCACTTTGAAAATATTCGCCAAATGTTCCGGACCTCCAGGGGAAGAGGCCGAATTTTCGCTCGTTCGGGCCGACCGGGAGAACCAGCCGAGGCGGACACTTTACGGCGGTTGAGCCGTTGGCACTTAGAAATTATTCAGACTTCCATCAAACACACATCGGCCTTTTGCCGTCACTGCCCGGGATGGGCACCGTGGTAGCTCGGACAGTTCGTGTGACAGCTTCCGCTGGCACTTAGAAAATTTTTAAAATGAAAATAAACAGTTCTGCACATACGTGCCGACTATATTTTGCGAAAGGGGGGTAAAGTGATGAGTACACTAACTGGGGGGACCAAGTACATAAAGCCTACCCCTGGTACCTCAGAGAGGCCGAATTTTCGAATTCTGAGGCCGAGCTGGGGAACCAGACGAGGCGGACACTTTTCCGAGCGAGAGCCGATGGCACTTAGAAAATTTTCGGCTAAGTCGGCAGGACTTCCAGAGCGAGAGGCCGAATATTCGTCATCTGTGGCCGACCGGGGAACCAGCGAAGGCGGATAGGCGGTCACGGAGGTCCCGCCGGCTGGTCCGCGGGCCAATTTGGGTCCCGTAATTTAGCGGTCGCGGTCCGGAATCCACGCCGAGGGGGGAACCAGCGGAGGCGGATAGGCGGTCACGGAGGTCCCGCCGGCTGGTCCGCGGGCCAATTGGGGTCCCGTAAGTTAGCGGTCGCGGCCCGGAATTCGCGCCGGCCGGGGAACCAGCGCAGGCGGATAGGCGGTCACGGAGGTCCCGCCGGCTGGTCCGCGGGCCAATCGGGGTCCCGTAAGTTAGCGGTCGCGGCCCGGAATTCGCGCCGGCCGGGGAACCAGCGCAGGCGGATAGGCGGTCACGGAGGTCCCGCCGGCTGGTCCGCGGGCCAATCGGGGTCCCGTAAGTTAGCGGTCGCGGCCCGGAATTCGCGCCGGCCGGGGAACCAGCGCAGGCGGATAGGCGGTCACGGAGGTCCCGCCGGCTGGTCCGCGGGCCAATCGGGGTCCCGTAAGTTAGCGGTCGCGGCCCGGAATTCGCGCCGGCCCGCAGCCACCGCCAGGCGGATAGGCTGTCACGGAGGTCCCGCCGGCCGGTCCGCGGGGGGAACTGCGCCCTCTGGCGGACACGCCATTGTAAATGAATGGGGTTTGGCACTTAGTGCATTTTTCGCCGAAGCCGACGAGCGCTCCGGGCGAGGAGGCCGGATTCTCGCCATCCGTGGCCGGCCGGGGAACCGGCCAAGGCGGATAGGCGGTCACGGGGGTCCCGCCGGCTGGTCCGCGGGCCAATTGGGGTCCCGTAAGTTAGCGGTCGCGGCCCGGAATCCGCGCCGGCCAGCAGCCACCGGGAGGCGGGTAGGCTGTCACGGAGGTCCCGCCGGCTGGTCCGCGGGCCATTTAGGGTCCCGTAGGTGAGCGGTCGCGGCCCGGAATCCAGGCCGGCCAGGAGGCACCGCCAGGCGGATAGGCGGTCACGGAGGTCCCGCCAGCTGGTCCGCGGGCCATTTATGGTCCCGTAAGTTAGCGGTCGCGGCCCGGAATCCACGCCGGCCAGGAGGCACCGGCAGGCGGATGGGCTTTCACGGAGGTCCCGCCAGCTGGTCCGCGGGCCAATTAGGGTCCCGTAAGTTAGCGGTCGCGGCCCGGAATCCGCGCCGGCCAGCAGCCACCGCCAGGCGGGTAGGCTGTCACGGAGGTCCCGCCAGCTGGTCCGCGGGCCAATTAGGGTCCCGTAAGTTAGCGGTCGCGGCCCGGAATCCGCGCCGGCCAGCAGCCACCGCCAGGCGGGTAGGCTGTCACGGAGGTCCCGCCGGCCGGTCCGCGGGCCAATCAGGGTCCCGTAAGTGAGCGGTCGCGGCCCGGAATGCACGCCGGCCAGGAGGCACCGCCAGGCGGATAGGCGGTCACGGAGGTCCCGGCGGCCGGTCCGCTGGCCAATTACCTCCAGCCGAGCGGATATGAACTTTATTAGCACCTTCTACGAGATGGCGGAGCCTTATTCGACAACCAGCACCTCGGCTTAGCATTTTCCACGGCCCGCTGATCTTCCAGAAGACGTCCAGCCGGTTTCCTCCTCACATTTTAAGCCGGCCGAGGCTTCCGGCACCCCGGCTAAGCTTTCTCCACGGCCCGCTGAGCTTCCAGAAGACCTCCAGCCGGTTCTCCCGGTGCTTTCCTCCTCACGTTTTAAGCCGGCCGAGGCTTCCGGCACCCCGGCTGAGCTTTTTCCCACGTCCCGCTGAGTTTCCAGGGGACCTCCGGCCGGTTCTCCGCGCGCTTTCCTCCTCACTTTTAAGCCGGCCGAGGCTCCCGGCACCCCGGCCAAGCGTTTCCCACGGCCCGCTGAGCTTCCAGGGGACCTCCGGCCGGTTCTCCGCGCGCCCCCCTCCTAACTCGACGCCCGAGGAGGCTCCCGGCACCCCGGCTAAGCGATTTGAACGGCCCGCTGATCTCCCGGAGGTCGCAACGGGGAATTGCCTCCCTCTCGCGGACACGGCGCGTAAATGCACCGCCTCTCGCACTTGGCGCACACTCACTGGCATCGCTACGCCTCCCGTGGCACTTTAAGCGACCGGGACCACCGCGAGCGCGGGCGATGACTAAGAGGCTCCCCGGCCGGCCTCGCGGAGCTCCGACGCTCCCCCGCCGGACTTCCGGCGGCCGGCCGGAGCCTCGGCACGGCTGCCGCACTCCCTAATAACACCCCGCGGACCCCCGCGAGCCGAACGCTCGCTGCCGCGGGCGACCCCTGCCAAGGCGGACGCGTGACGGCGCGGGAGCCCTCGGCACTATATCACGGTCACGTATGTAGTCAAATCGTGTAAAATCACCGTTAGTTTATTCATAATATAGGTAATAATTAAATAAATATTAACATCGCGTATATTATTAATAAACACATGTATGTATTTATTTAATAATTAAATAAATATTAACATCGCGTATAATCATGCGCAATACTTCGTGGCCGACCGGGGAACCGGCGAAGGCGGACGCATCGCGGCGCGAGAGCCGTTGGCACTTTGGAAAAAAAATAAATAAATAAATAAATAATAATTCGCCGACCGGGCTCCGGGGGAAGAGGCCGGCTTTTCGCCGTTCGCGGCCGACCGGGGAACCGGCGAAGGCGGACGCGCTCTCTAACGAGCCCCGCCGGCCGGAGGAAGTGCGCCCTCTGGCGGACACGCCGTTGTAAATGAATGGGGTTTGGCACTTGGTGCATTTTTCGCCCAAGTCGAAGCGCGCTCCGGGCGAGGAGGCCGGATTCTCGCCACCCGTGGCCGGCCGGGGAACCGGCCAAGGCGGACGCGCTCTCTAACGAGCCCCGCCGGCCGGAGGAAGTGCGCCCTCTGGCGGACACGCCGTTGTAAATGAATGGGGTTTGGCACTTGGTGCATTTTTCGCCCAAGTCGAAGCGCGCTCCGGGCGAGGAGGCCGGATTCTCGCCACCCGTGGCCGGCCGGGGAACCGGCCAAGGCGGACGCGGTCTCTAACGAGCCCCGCCGGCCGGAGGAAGTGCGCCCTCTGGCGGACACGCCGTTGTAAATGAATGGGGTTTGGCACTTGGTGCATTTTTCGCCCAAGTCGAAGCGCGCTCCGGGCGAGGAGGCCGGATTCTCGCCACCCGTGGCCGGCCGGGGAACCGGCCAAGGCGGACGCGCTCTCTAACGAGCCCCGCCGGCCGGAGGAAGTGCGCCCTCTGGCGGACACGCCGTTGTAAATGAATGGGGTTTGGCACTTGGTGCATTTTTCGCCCAAGTCGAAGCGCGCTCCGGGCGAGGAGGCCGGATTCTCGCCACCCGTGGCCGGCCGGGGAACCGGCCAAGGCGGACGCGGTCTCTAACGAGCCCCGCCGGCCGGAGGAAGTGCGCCCTCTGGCGGACACGCCGTTGTAAATGAATGGGGTTTGGCACTTGGTGCATTTTTCGCCCAAGTCGAAGCGCGCTCCGGGCGAGGAGGCCGGATTCTCGCCACCCGTGGCCGGCCGGGGAACCGGCGAAGGCGGATAGGCTTTCACGGAGGATCCGCCGGCTGGTCCGCGGGCCGATTAGGGTCCCGCGAGTGAGCGGTGGCGGTCCGGAATCCAGGCCGGCCAGGAGGCACCGCCAGGCGGATAGGCTTTCACGGAGGTCCCGCCGGCTGGTCCGCGGGCCGATTAGGGTCCCGCGAGTGAGCGGTGGCGGTCCGGAATCCAGGCCGGCCCGGAGCCACCGCCAGGCGGATAGGCTTTCACGGAGGAGCCGCCGGCTGGTCCGCGGGCCGTTTAGGGTCCCGTAAGTTAGCGGTCGCGGTCCGGAATCCAGGCCGTCCAGGAGGCACCGCCAGGCGGATAGGCTTTCACGGAGGTCCCGCCGGCTGGTCCGCGGGCCGATTAGGGTCCCGCGAGTGAGCGGTGGCGGTCCGGAATCCAGGCCGGCCCGGAGCCACCGCCAGGCGGATAGGCTTTCACGGAGGAGCCGCCGGCTGGTCCGCGGGCCGTTTAGGGTCCCGTAAGTTAGCGGTCGCGGTCCGGAATCCAGGCCGTCCAGGAGGCACCGCCAGGCGGATAGGCTTTCACGGAGGACCCGCCGGCTGGTCCGCGGGCCGTTTAGGCTCCCGTAAGTTAGCGGTCGCGGTCCGGAATACAGGCCGTCCAGGAGGCACTGCCAGGCGGATACACTCTCTAACGAGCCCCGCCGGCTGGTCCGCCGGGGGAAGTGCGCCCTCTGGCGGACACGCCGTTGTAAATGAATGGGGTTTGGCACTTAGTGCATTTTTCGACCAGCGGCAACGCAGGCTGACGGGCGGCCGCTTCCACGGGCCGGCACTACTCTACGGAGGCGCTAGCCGCCTCCGGTGGGGGCCGTGTGATCTCGCTGGATGCCCGAGGACCTTCCGCCAGGCCCGGCCGCAGCTTTTGCGCGCGCGCCCGGTCCTATTATCTGGTGGAAGCTGGAGGCCGGGGCTCGGCAGCTCGCTGCCCGGGGACCTTCCGCGAGGCCCGGCCGCAGCTTTTACGCACGGCCGCTGCTATTCTCCGGCTCCGGCTTCGTCCCGGAGGGTGCTTGGGGAACGGCGGCGCACACCGCGAACGGCCGGTGGCGGTCGGCCGGTGGCGGTCGGCTGGTGGCGGTCGGCTGGTGGCGGTCGGGGATGGCGCTTGGGGATGGTGGCTGTCGCCTTGTGGCGGTCGGCTGGTGGCGGTCGGGGATGGCGCTTGGGGATGGTGGCTGTCGCCTTGTGGCGGTCGGCTGGTGGCGGTCGGCTGGTGGCGGTCGGGGATGGCGCTTGGGGATGGTGGCTGTCGCCTTGTGGCGGTCGGCTGGTGGCGGTCGCCTTGGGGCGGTCGGGGGGCGGCGGTCGGGGGTGGCGCTTGGGGATGGTGGCTGTCGCCTTGTGGCGGTCGGCTGGTGGCGGTCGCCTTGTGGCGGTCGGGGGGTGGCGGTCGGGGATGGCGCTTGGGGATGGTGGCTGTCGCCTTGTGGCGGTCGGCTGGTGGCGGTCGGGGGGTGGCGGTCGGGGGTGGCGCTTGGGGATGGTGGCTGTCGCCTTGTGGCGGTCGCCTTGTGGCGGTCGGCTGGTGGCGGTCGGGGGGTGGCGGTCGGGGGTGGCGCTTGGGGATGGTGGCTGTCGCCTTGTGGCGGTCGGCTGGTGGCGGTCGGCTGGTGGCGCTTGGGGATGGTGGCTGTCGCCTTGTGGCGGTCGGCTGGTGGCGGTCGCCTTGTGGCGGTCGGGGATGGCGCTTGGGGATGGTGGCTGTCGCCTTGTGGCGGTCGGCTGGTGGCGGTCGGCTGGTGGCGGTCGGGTGGTGGCGGTCGGGGATGGCGCTTGGGGATGGTGGCTGTCGCCTTGTGGCGGTCGGCTGGTGGCGGTCGGCTGGTGGCGGTCGGGGGTGGCGCTTGGGGATGGTGGCTGTCGCCTTGTGGCGGTCGGCTGGTGGCGGTCGGCTGGTGGCGGTCGGGGGGTGGCGGTCGGGGATGGCGCTTGGGGATGGTGGCTGTCGCCTTGTGGCGGTCGGCTGGTGGCGGTCGGGGGTGGCGCTTGGGGATGGTGGCTGTCGCCTTGTGGCGGTCGGCTGGTGGCGGTCGGGGATGGCGCTTGGGGATGGTGGCTGTCGCCTTGTGGCGGTCGGCTGGTGGCGGTCGGGGGTGGCGCTTGGGGATGGTGGCTGTCGCCTTGTGGCGGTCGGCTGGTGGCGGTCGGGGATGGCGCTTGGGGATGGTGGCTGTCGCCTTGTGGCGGTCGGCTGGTGGCGGTCGGGGGGTGGCGGTCGGGGATGGTGGCTGTCGCCTTGTGGCGGTCGGCGGTGGTGGTTTGGGACCGGCGTCCGGCGCAAAGTGCGTGTTGCGCGGGCCGGAGAAAATTTAGGCCAGGGGCCCGCCGCTGGAGAAATTTTTAGGTACCAGGGGTGGATTTTTTTTTGTCACCGCAGGAGGGGGACGTTGCCTCCGTCCGTGTCCGACGGAAAGTGCGTGTTGCGCGGGCCGGAGGAAGTTTAGGCCAGGGGCCCGCCGCTGGAGAAATTTTTAGGTACCAGGGGTGGATTTTTTTTGTCACCGCAGGAGGGGGACGTTGCCTCCGTCGGTGTCCGGCGGAAAGTGCGTGTTGCGCGGCCCGGAGAAAGTTTAGGCCCGGGGCCCGCCGCTGGAGGAATTTTTAGGTACCAGGAGCGGATGTACTTACTTCCACAGCGCCCGCGCGCTCCCGGCCGGTGTCCGAGGATGCTGCCTCATCCCCGGACGCGCCTCTTACGCACGCCCGCTGTCATCCTCCGGAGACTGAGTTCCACTTAGTGGAGGCTAAGTTCCACTTGGGGGAGGCTGCCTACTCCCGGCTGACGCC
>NW_026061316.1:32500-38571 GCF_024217435.2 Syngnathus scovelli
GTCTTTGAGAAATCGGTTTCGCGGTCGACCGGCGCGGCCGGCGGACGCCCACGTGGCGTGCCGCAAGTCGGATCGCGCGCTCGGCCTCCGTGGATGGCCTCTGGGTGAGGTTGAGCCGGGGCGTCTCGGTTTCGCTGCCGTACGGTTCGCGCTAGGCCTGCGCGGGCGGCGCGGGGCGCGCGCTCGCGCGGCGGCCGTAGCGCTGGAGTGCGACCCGCAAGTGGGGAGGAACCGTCCACCCAACGCCGGCGGTAGCCGGGGCCGGTGGGGGCCCTACCAAGGCGGGTCATGGGCGCATGTCGGTCAGGTTATAAGAGTGTTTTTTTCGCTCCGGGCTAGAGCCGGGTGAGGTCGTCTCGAACCACGTGCCTGAAGGCCGCCTCGCGCCGGATTCGGCCCCGCTCATTCGTCGGAGTGACCGCCCGACGCGGGCATCGCTAGATTAGCCGTGGCCCCGATCCTTCCCCATCGACAGCCTTTCGCCCCCTTCGCTCCGGCCTCTGAGGCGGCCGGTACCCCTTTCTTGGATGAGACAGAACCCTTGACGGGCCGTTCGCAGATTTTTGCCCGGGCTTTGTTTACCGAGGCGGCCGGTACCTCCGTCTGCCTTGGATGGACCGCATCCGCAGATTTTCGTCCGGCCTTAGCTTAAGGAGACGGCCGTTGCCTCCGATCCTCCGGGCTAGAGCCGGGTGAGGTCGTCTCGAACCACGTGCCTGAAGGCCGCCTCGCGCCGGATTCGGCCCCGCTCATTCGTCGGAGTGACCGCCCGACGCGGGCATCGCTAGATTAGCCGTGGCCCCGATCCTTCCCCATCGACAGCCTTTCGCCCCCTTCGCTCCGGCCTCTGAGGCGGCCGGTACCCCTTTCTTGGATGAGACAGAACCCTTGACGGGCCGTTCGCAGATTTTTGCCCGGCCTGTGTTTAAGGAGGCGGCCGGTACCTCCCTCCTTGGATGACCAACAACCCTTGACCGGCCATTCGCAGATTTTTGCCCGGCCTGTGTTTAAGGAGGCGGCCGGTACCTCCCTCCTTGGATGACCTTCTACCCTTGACGGGCCATTCGCAGATTTTTGCCCGGCCTGTGTTTAAGGAGGCGGCCGGTACCTCCCTCCTTGGATGACCTTCTACCCTTGACGGGCCATTCGCAGATTTTTGCCCGGCCTGTGTTTAAGGAGGCGGCCGGTACCTCCCTCCTTGGATGACCTTCTACCCTTGACGGGCCATTCGCAGATTTTTGCCCGGCCTGTGTTTAAGGAGGCGGCCGGTACCTCCCTCCTTGGATGACCTTCTACCCTTGACGGGCCATTCGCAGATTTTTGCCCGGCCTGTGTTTAAGGAGGCGGCCGGTACCTCCCTCCTTGGATGACCCACTACCCTTGACGGGCCCATTCGCAGATTTTTGCCCGGCCTGTGTTTAGGGAGGCGACCGGTCCTCCGTAGCTTGATCGGATTTCCCTTCCGGCCTGTGTTTAAGGAGGCGGCCGGTCCTCCGTAGCTTGATCGGATTTCCCTTCCAGCCTGTGTTTAAGGAGGCGGCTGGTCCTCCCCGGTCGGTTGCCAAGCGACCGGGACCCGCAAGTGGGCAGGAACCGTCCACCCAACGCCGGCGAGCCGGGGCCGGTGGGGGCCCTACCAAGGCGGGTCTAACTTCAGGCGGTGCAAACGGGGGAGGGGGGTAAGGACGGCTGCCGGGAGCAGACAGCCGTCCCCGGGAGGGGGTAGTAGCTTCGCGGCGGCCGCCGGGAGCAGACGGCCGTCCGCGCATTCTGCCAATGCCTGTAGGACTTTGAATATTTCACAGCCGTGCTGTGGCACTTAGAAAGTTTTTCAGAGACGTGGCACTTAGAAAGTTTTTTCAGAGATGTGGCACTTAGAAAGTTTTTCAGAGATGTGGCACTTAGAAAGTTTTTGAGAGATGTGGCACTTAGAAATTTTTTGAGAGATGTGGCACTTTGAAAATTTTTGAGAAATGTGGCACTTAGAAAATTTTCTCTCTCTCTCTGGAAGTGCCGTGCCTTCTTCAGTTCTGCTATCCGAGCAGGGGACGCTTGCTGGCGGCCGTTACCAGCGCTCGGACCAGGCCCAATTGATTTGCATGGAAAACAATTGCGTCCCCCATGCTCGTTCTGACTATATTTTGCGAAAGGGGGGTAAAGTGATGAGTACACTAAGTGGGGGGACCAACCCATGTACTCTAGAAAAAGTACATGGGTTGACAAAAGACCAGTTCGTACTGCACCCCTGGTACCCAAACCCCTGGTACCTTTAGGCACTTAGAAAAATTTCGCCCAAATTTGGAGGTCGCTCCAGGGGAAGAGGCCGAATTTTCGCCTATTACGGCCGACCGCGGGAACCAGCCGAGGCGGACGCTTTTCGGCGCAAGAGCCGTTGGCACTTAGAAAATATTCGCTAAACTTCAAAGGACCTCCAGGGGAAGAGGCCGAATTGTCACTTTTTCTGGCCGACATCGGGAACCAGCCGAGTCGGACTCTTTACGGCGGAGCAGCCGTTGGCACTTAGAAAATATTCGCCAAACTCGGCCGGACTTCCAGGGGAAGAGGCCGAATTGTCACTTGTTCTGCCCGACATCGGGAACCAGCCGAGTCGGACACTTTAAGGCGGAGCAGCCGTTGGCACTTAGAAAATATTCGCCAAACTTGAACGGACCTCCAGGGGAAGAGGCCGAATTTTCACCTGTTCTGGCCGACATCGGGAACCAGCCGAGTCGGACTCTTTAAGGCGGAGCAGCCGTTGGCACTTAGAAAATATTCGTTAAACTTGAAAGGACCTCCAGGGGAAGAGGCCGAATTGTCACTTGTTCTGGCCGACATCGGGAACCAGCCGAGTCGGACGCTTTAAGGCGGAGCAGCCGTTGGCACTTAGAAAATATTCGTTAAACTTGAAAAGACCTCCAGGGGAAGAGGCCGAATTGTCACTTGTTCTGGCCGACATCGGGAACCAGCCGAGTCGGGCCCTTTAAGGCTGAGCAGCCGTTGGCACTTAGGAAATATTTGCCTTAACTCGGCCGGACTTCCAGGGGAAGAGGCCGGATTTTCACTTGTTCTGGCCGACATCGGGAACCAGCCGAGTCGGACGCTTTAAGGCGGAGCAGCCGTTGGCACTTAGAAAATATTCCCCAAACTTGAACGGACCTCCAGGGGAAGAGGCCGAATTTTCACTTGTTCTGGCCGACATCGGGAACCAGCCGAGTCGGACTCTTTACGGCGGAACAGCCGTTGGCACTTGGGAAATATTCGCCGAACTCGGCCGGACTTCCAGGGGAAGAGGCCAATTTTTCACTTGTTCTGGACGACATCGGGAACCAGCCGAGTCGGACCCTTTACGGCGGAACAGCCGTTGGCACTTAGGAAATATTTGCCTTAACTCGGCCGGACTTCCAGGGGAAGAGGCCGGATTTTCACTTGTTCTGGCCGACATCGGGAACCAGCCCAGTCGGACTCTTTACGGCGGAGCAGCCGTTGGCACTTAGGAACTATTCGCCGAACTCGGCCGGACTTCCAGGGGAAGAGGCCGATTTTTCACTTGTTCTGGCCGACATCGGGAACCAGCCGAGTCGGACCCTTTACGGCGGAACAGCCGTTGGCACTTAGGAAATATTTGCCTTAACTCGGCCGGACTTCCAGGGGAAGAGGCCGGATTTTCACTTGTTCTGGCCGACATCGGGAACCAGCCGAGTCGGACCCTTTACGGCGGAACAGCCGTTGGCACTTGGGAAATATTTGCCTTAACTCGGCCGGACTTCCAGGGGAAGAGGCCGGATTTTCACTTGTTCTGGCCGACATCGGGAACCAGCCGAGTCGGACACTTTACGGCTGAGCAGCCGTTGGCACTTAGGAAATATTTGCCTTAACTCGGCCGGACTTCCAGGGGAAGAGGCCGGATTTTCACTTGTTCTGGCCGACATCGGGAACCAGCCGAGTCGGACACTTTAAGGCTGAGCAGCCGTTGGCACTTAGGAAATATTTGCCTTAACTCGGCCGGACTTCCAGGGGAAGAGGCCGGATTTTCACTTGTTCTGGCCGACATCGGGAACCAGCCGAGTCGGACACTTTAAGGCTGAGCAGCCGTTGGCACTTAGGAAATATTTGCCTTAACTCGGCCGGACTTCCAGGGGAAGAGGCCGGATTTTCACTTGTTCTGGCCGACATCGGGAACCAGCCGAGTCGGACACTTTAAGGCTGAGCAGCCGTTGGCACTTAGGAAATATTTGCCTTAACTCGGCCGGACTTCCAGGGGAAGAGGCCGATTTTTCACTTGTTCTGGCCGACATCGGGAACCAGCCGAGTCGGACGCTTTACGGCGGAGCAGCCGTTGGCACTTAGGAAATATTCGTTAATCTTGAACGGACCTCCAGGGGAAGAGGCCGAATTTTCACTTGTTCTGGCCGACATCGGGAACCAGCCGAGTCGGACGCTTTACGGCGGAGCAGCCGTTGGCACTTAGGAAATATTCGTTAATCTTGAACGGACCTCCAGGGGAAGAGGCCGAATTTTCACTTGTTCTGGCCGACATCGGGAACCAGCCGAGTCGGACACTTTACGGCGGAGCAGCCGTTGGCACTTAGGAAATATTCGCCAAAATGTTCCGGACCTCCAGGGGAAGAGGCCAAATTTTCACTTGTTCTGGCCGACCGGGTGAACCGGCCGAGGCGGACACTTTACGGCGGAGCAGCCGTTGGCACTTAGGAAATATTCGCCAAAATGTTCCGGACCTCCAGGGGAAGAGGCCGAATTTTCACTTGTTCTGGCCGACCAAGGGAACCAGCCGAGGCGGACACTTTACGGCGGAGCAGCCGTTGGCACTTAGAAATTATTCAGACTTCCATAAACACACATCGGCCTTTTGCCGTCACTGCCCGGGATGGGCACCGTGGTAGCTCGGACAGTTCGTGTGACAGCTTCCGCTGGCACTTAGACAATTTTTAAAATGAAAATAAACAGTTCTGCACATACGTGCCGACTATATTTTGCGAAAGGGGGGTAAAGTGATGAGTACACTAAGTGGGGGGACCAAGTACATAAAGCCCACCCCTGGTACCTCAGAGAGGCCGAATTGACACATTTTGTGTCCGACCGCGGGAACCAGCCGAGGCGGACGCTTTTCGGCGCAAGAGCCGTTGGCACTTAGAAAATATTCGTTAATCTTGAACGGACCTCCAGGGGAAGAGGCCGAATTTTCACTTGTTCTGGCCGACATCAGGAACCAGCCCAGGCGGACGCTTTTCGGCGCAAGAGCCGTTGGCACTTAGAAGATATTCGTTAATCTTGAACGGACCTCCAGGGGAAGAGGCCGAATGTTCACTTGTTCTGGCCGACATCGGGAACCAGCCGAGTCGGACGCTTTACGGCGGAGCAGCCGTTGGCACTTAGAAAATATTCGTTAATCTTGAACGGACCTCCAGGGGAAGAGGCCGAATTTTCACTTGTTCTGGCCGACATCGGGAACCAGCCGAGTCGGACGCTTTACGGCGGAGCAGCCGTTGGCACTTTGAAAATATTCGTTAAACTTCAACTGACCTCCAGGGGAAGAGGCCGAGTTTCCACTTGTTCTGGCCGACATCGGGAACCAGCCGAGTCGGACACCTTACGGCGGAAGAGCCGATGGCACTTAGAAAATATTCGTTAAACTTGAACGGACCTCCAGGGGAAGAGGCCGAATTTTCGCTTGTTCAGGCCGACCGGAGGAACCGGCCGAGTCGGACACCTTACGGCGGAAGAGCCGATGGCACTTAGAAAATATTCGTTAAACTTGACAGGACCTCCAGGGGAAGAGGCCGAATTTTCGCTCGTTCAGGCCGACCGGAGGAACCGGCCGAGACGGACACCTTACGGCGGAAGAGCCGATGGCACTTAGAAAATATTCGTTAAACTTGACAGGACCTCCAGGGGAAGAGGCCGAATTTTCGCTCGTTCGGGCCGACCGGAGGAACCGGCCGGGTCGGACACCTTACGGCGGAAGAGCCGTTCGCACTTAGAAAATATTCGTTAAACTTGACAGGACCTCCAGGGGAAGAGGCCGAATTTTCGCTTGTTCAGGCCGACCGGAG
>NW_026061317.1:0-7500 GCF_024217435.2 Syngnathus scovelli
AATCGGCCTCTTCCCCTGGAAGTCCGGCCGAGTTAAGGCGAATATTTCCTAAGTGCCAACGGCTGCTCAGCCTTAAAGTGTCCGACTCGGCTGGTTCCCGATGTCGGCCAGAACAAGTGAATATTCGGCCTCTTCCCCTGGAGGTCCGGAACATTTTGGGCAAATATTTCCTAAGTGCCAACGGCTGCTCCGCCGTAAAGTGTCCGACTCGGCTGGTTCCCGATGTCGGCCAGAACAAGTGAAAATCCGGCCTCTTCCCCTGGAAGTCCGGCCAAGTTCGGCGAATATTTCCTAAGTGCCAACGGCTGTTCCGCCGTAAAGAGTCCGACTCGGCTGGTTCCCGATGTCGGCCAGAACAAGTGAATATTCGGCCTCTTCCCCTGGAGGTCCGTTCAAGATTAACGAATATTTTCTAAGTGCCAACGGCTGCTCCGCCGTAAAGCGTCCGACTCGGCTGGTTCCCGATGTCCGGCCAGAACAAGTGAATATTCGGCCTCTTCCCCTGGAGGTCCGTTCAAGATTAACGAATATTTTCTAAGTGCCAACGGCTGCTCCGCCGTAAAGCGTCCGACTCGGCTGGTTCCCGATGTCGGCCAGAACAAGTGAAAATTCGGCCTCTTCCCCTGGAGGTCAGTTGAAGTTTAACGAATATTTTCTAAGTGCCAACGGCTGCTCCCGCCGTAAAGCGTCCGACTCGGCTGGTTCCCGATGTCGGCCAGAACAAGTGAAAATTCGGCCTCTTCCCCTGGAGGTCAGTTGAAGTTTAACGAATATTTTCAAAGTGCCAACGGCTGCTCCGCCGTAAAGCGTCCGACTCGGCTGGTTCCCGATGGTCGGCCAGAACAAGTTGAAAATTCGGCCTCTTCCCCTGGAGGTCCGTTCAAGATTAACGAATATTTTCTAAGTGCCAACGGCTCTTGCGCCGAAAAGCGGGTCCGCCTCGTCTGGTTCCCGCGGTCGGACACAAATGTGTCAATTCGGCCTCTCTGAGGTACCAGGGGTAGGCTTTATGTACTTGGTCCCCCCACTTAGTGTACTCATCACTTTACCCCCCTTTCGCAAAATATAGTCGGCACGTATGTGCAGAACTGTTTATTTTCATTTTAAAAATTGTCTAAGTGCCAGCGGAAGCTGTCACACGAACTGTCCTAGCTACCACGGTGCCCATCCCGGGCAGTGACGGCAAAAGGCCGATGTGTGTTTATGGAAGTCCTGAATAATTTCTAAGTGCCAACGGCTCAACCGCCGTAAAGTGTCCGCCTCGGCTGGTTCTCCCGGTCGGCCCGAACGAGCGAAAATTCGGCCTCTTCCCCTGGAGGTCCGGAACATTTTGGCGAATATTTTCAAAGTGCCAACGGCTGCTCCGCCGTAAAGTGTCCGCCTCGGCTGGTTCCCCCGGTCGGCCAGAACAAGTGAAAATTCGGCCTCTTCCCCTGGAGGTCCGGAACATTTTGGCGAATATTTTCAAAGTGCCAACGGCTGCTCCGCCGTAAAGTGTCCGCCTCGGCTGGTTCCCCCGGTCGGCCAGAACAAGTGAAAATTCGGCCTCTTCCCCTGGAGGTCCGGAACATTTTGGCGAATATTTCCTAAGTGCCAACGGCTGCTCCGCCGTAAAGTGTCCGACTCGGCTGGTTCCCCCGGTCGGCCAGAACAAGTGAAAAATCGGCCTCTTCCCCTGAAGTCCGGCCGAGTTAAGGCAAATATTTCCTAAGTGCCACGGCTGCTCAGCCTTATAAGGGTCCGACTCGGGCTGTTCCCGATGTCGGCCAGAACAAGTGAAAATTCGGCCTCTTCCCCTGGAAGTCCGGCCGAGTTAAGGCAAATATTTCCTAAGTGCCAACGGCTGCTCCGCCGTAAAGCGGTCCGACTCGCTGGTTCCCGATGTCGGCCAGACAAGTGAAAATTCGGCCTCTTCCCCTGGAGGTCCGTTCAAGATTAACGAATATTTCCTAAGTGCCAACGGCTGTTCCGCCGTAAAGAGTCCGACTCGGCTGGTTCCCGATGTCGGCCAGAACAAGTGAAAAATCGGCCTTCTTCCCCTGAAGTCCGGCCGAGTTCGGCGAATATTTCCTAAGTGCCAACGGCTGTTCCGCCGTAAAGAGTCCGACTCGGCTGGTTCCCGATGTCGGCCAGAACAAGTGAAAATCCGGCCTCTTCCCCTGGAAGTCCGGCCGAGTTAAGGCAAATATTTCCTAAGTGCCAACGGCTGTTCCGCCGTAAAGGGTCCGACTCGGCTGGTTCCCGATGTCGGCCAGAACAAGTGAAAAATCGGCCTCTTCCCCTGGAAGTCCGGCCGAGTTCGGCGAATATTCCCTAAGTGCCAACGGCTGTTCCGCCGTAAAGAGTCCGACTCGGCTGGTTCCCGATGTCGGCCAGAACAAGTGAAAATCCGGCCTCTTCCCCTGGAAGTCCGGCCGAGTTAAGGCAAATATTTCCTAAGTGCCAACGGCTGTTCCGCCGTAAAGAGTCCGACTCGGCTGGTTCCCGATGTCGGCCAGAACAAGTGAAAAATCGGCCTCTTCCCCTGGAAGTCCGGCCGAGTTCGGCGAATATTTCCTAAGTGCCAACGGCTGTTCCGCCGTAAAGAGTCCGACTCGGCTGGTTTCCCGATGTCGCCAGAACAAGTGAAAATCCGGCCTCTTCCCCTGGAAGTCCGGCCGAGTTAAGGCAAATATTTCCTAAGTGCCAACGGCTGTTCCGCCGTAAAGGGTCCGACTCGGCTGGTTCCCGATGTCGGCCAGAACAAGTGAAAAATCGGCCTCTTCCCCTGGAAGTCCGGCCGAGTTCGGCGAATATTTCCTAAGTGCCAACGGCTGTTCCGCCGTAAAGAGTCCGACTCGGCTGGTTCCCGATGTCGGCCAGAACAAGTGAAAATCCGGCCTCTTCCCCTGGAAGTCCGGCGAGTTAAGGCGAATATTTCCTAAGTGCCAACGGCTGTTCCGCCGTAAAGGGTCCGACTCGGCTGGTTCCCGATGTCGGCCAGAACAAGTGAAAAATCGGCCTCTTCCCCTGGAAGTCCGGCCGAGTTCGGCGAATATTTCCTAAGTGCCAACGGCTGTTCCGCCGTAAAGAGTCCGACTCGGCTGGTTCCCGATGTCGGCCAGAACAAGTGAAAATCCGGCCTCTCCCCTGGAAGTCCGGCCGAGTTAAGGCGAATATTTCCTAAGTGCCAACGGCTGTTCCGCCGTAAAGGGTCCGACTCGGCTGGTTCCGATGTCGGCCAGAACAAGTGAAAAATCGGCCTCTTCCCCTGGAAGTCCGGCCGAGTTCGGCGAATATTTCCTAAGTGCCAACGGCTGTTCCGCCGTAAAGAGTCCGACTCGGCTGGTTCCCGATGTCGGCCAGAACAAGTGAAAATCCGGCCTCTTCCCCTGGAAGTCCGGCCGAGTTAAGGCGAATATTTCCTAAGTGCCAACGGCTGCTCAGCCTTAAAGTGTCCGACTCGGCTGGTTCCCGATGTCGGCCCGAACGAGCGAAAATTCGGCCTCTTCCCCTGGAGGTCCGGAACATTTTGGCGAATATTTCCTAAGTGCCAACGGCTGCTCCGCCGTAAAGTGTCCGACTCGGCTGGTTCCCCGATGTCGGCCAGAACAAGTGAAAATCCGGCCTCTTCCCCTGGAAGTCGGGCAAGTTCGGCGAATATTTCCTAAGTGCCAACGGCTGCTCCGCCGTAAAGAGACCGACTCGGCTGGTTCCCGATGTCGGCCAGAACAAGTGAAAATTCGGCCTCTTCCCCTGAGAGGTCAGTTGAAGTTTAACGAATATTTCCTAAGTGCCAACGGCTGCTCCGCCGTAAAGTGTCCGACTCGGCTGGTTCCCGATGTCGGCCAGAACAAGTGAATATTCGGCCTCTTCCCTGGAGGTCCGGGAACATTTTGGCAAATATTTCCTAAGTGCCAACGGCTGCTCCGCCGTAAAGAGTCCGACTCGGCTGGTTCCCGATGTCGGCCAGAACAAGTGAAAAATCGGCCTCTTCCCCTGGAAGTCCGGCCGAGTTCGGCGAATATTTCCTAAGTGCCCAACGGCTGTTCCGCCGTAAAGAGTCCGACTCGGCTGGTTCCCGATGTCGGCCAGAACAAGTGAAAATTCGGCCTCTTCCCCTGGAGGTCCGTTCAAGATTACGAATATTTTCTAAGTGCCAACGGCTGCTCCGCCGTAAAGCGTCCGACTCGGCTGGTTCCCGATGTCGGACAGAACAAGTGAAAATTCGGCCTCTTCCCCTGGAAGTCCGGCCGAGTTAAGGCAAATATTTCCTAAGTGCCAACGGCTGCTCAGCCTTTAAGTGTCCGACTCGGCTGGTTCCCGATGTCGGCCAGAACAAGTGAAAATCCGGCCTCTTCCCCTGGAAGTCCGGCCGAGTTAAGGCAAATATTTCCTAAGTGCCAACGGCTGCTCAGCCGTAAAGGGTCCGACTGGCTGGTTCCCGATGTCGGCCAGAACAAGTGAAAATTCGGCCTCTTCCCCTGGAGGTCAGTTGAAGTTTAACGAATATTTTCTAAGTGCCAACGGGCTGCTCCGCCGTAAAGTGTCCGCCTCGGCCGGTTCACCCAGTCGGCCAGAACAAGTGAAAATTTGGCCTCTTCCCCTGGAGGTCCGGAACATTTTGGCGAATATTTTCTAAGTGCCAAACGGCTGCTCCGCCGTAAAGCGTCCGACTCGGCTGGTTCCCGATGTCGGCCAGAACAAGTGACAATTCGGCCTCTTCCCCTGAGGTCCTTTCAAGTTTAACGAATATTTTCTAAGTGCCAACGCTGCTCCGCCTTAAAGCGTCCGACTCGGCTGGTTCCCGATGTCGGCCAGAACAGGTGAAAATTCGGCCTCTTCCCCTGGAGGTCCGTTCAAGTTTGGCGAATATTTTCTAAGTGCCAACGGCTGCTCCGCCTAAAGTGTCCGACTCGGCTGGTTCCCGATGTCGGGCAGAACAAGTGACAATTCGGCCTCTTCCCCTGGAAGTCCGGCCGAGTTTGGCGAATATTTTCTAAGTGCCAACGGCTGCTCCGCCGTAAAGAGTCCGACTCGGCTGGTTCCCGATGTCGGCCAGAAAAAGTGACAATTCGGCCTCTTCCCCTGGAGGTCCTTTGAAGTTTAGCGAATATTTTCTAAGTGCCAACGGCTCTTGCGCCGAAAAGCGTCCGCCTCGGCTGGTTCCCGCGGTCGGCCGTAATAGGCGAAAATTCGGCCTCTTCCCCTGGAGCGACCTCCAAATTTGGGGCGAAATTTTTTCTAAGTGCCTAAAGGTACCAGGGGTTGGGGTACCAGGGGTGCATTACCAACTGGTCTTTTGTCAACCATGTACTTTTTCTAGAGTACATGGGTTGGTCCCCCCACTTAGTGTACTCATCACTTTACCCCCCTTTCGCAAAATATAGTCAGAACGAGCATGGGGGACGCAATTGTTTTCCATGCAAATCAATTGGGCCTGGTCCGAGCGCTGGTAACGGCCGCCAGCAAGCGTCCCCTGCTCGGATAGCAGAACTGAAGAAGGCACGGCACTTCCAGAGAGAGAGAGAGAAAATTTTCTAAGTGCCACATTTCTCAAAAATTTTCAAAGTGCCACATCTCTCAAAAAATTTCTAAGTGCCACATCTCTCAAAAAATTTCTAAGTGCCACATCTCTGAAAAAATTTCTAAGTGCCACATCTCTGAAAAACTTTCTAAGTGCCACATCTCTGAAAAATTTTCTAAGTGCCACAGCACGGCTGTGAAATATTCAAAGTCCTACAGGCATTGGCAGAATCCGCGGAACGGCCGTCTGCTCCCGGCGGCCGCCGCGAAGCTACTACCCCCTCCCGGGGACGGCTGTCTGCTCCCGGCAGCCGTCCTTACCCCCCTCCCCCGTTTGCACCGCCTGAAGTTAGACCCGCCTTGGTAGGGCCCCCACCGGCCCCGGCTCGCCGGCGTTGGGTGGACGGTTCCTGCCCACTTGCGGGTCCCGGTCGCTTGGCAACCGACCGGGGAGGACCAGCCGCCTCCTTAAACACAGGCTGGAAGGGAAATCCGATCAAGCTACGGAGGACCGGCCGCCTCCATAAACTCAGGCCGGAAGGGAAATCCAATCAAGCTACGGAGGACCGGCCGCCTCCATAAACACAGGCCGGAAGGGAAATCCAATCAAGCTACGGAGGACCGGCCGCCTCCATAAACTCAGGCCGGAAGGGAAATCCGATCAAGTTACGGAGGACCGGTCGCCTCCCTAAACACAGGCCGGGCAAAAATCCACGAATGGCCCGTCAAGGTAGAAGGTCATCCAAGGAAGGAGGTACCGGCCGCCTCCTTAAACACAGGCCGGGCAAAAATCTGCGAATGGCCCGTCAAGGGTAGTAGGTCATCCAAGAAAGGGGGTACCGGCCGCCTCTATTAACAGGCCGGCAAAAATCTGCGAATGGGGCCCGTCAAGGGTAGTGGGTCATCCAAGGAAGGAGGTACCGGCCGCCTCCTTAAACACAGGCCGGGCAAAATCTGCGAATGGCCCGTCAAGGGTAGTAGGTCATCCAAGAAAGGGGGTACCGGCCGCCTCTATTAACAGGCCGGGCAAAAATCTGCGAATGGGCCCGTCAAGGGTAGTGGGTCATCCAAGGAAGGAGGTACCGGCCGCCTCCTTAAACACAGGCCGGGCAAAAATCTGCGAATGGCCCGTCAAGGGTAGTAGGTCATCCAAGAAAGGGGGTACCGGCCGCCTCTATTAACAGGCCGGGCAAAAATCTGCGAATGGGCCCGTCAAGGGTAGTGGGTCATCCAAGGAAGGAGGTACCGGCCGCCTCCTTAAACACAGGCCGGGCAAAAATCTGCGAACGGTCCGTCAAGGATTCTGGCTCATCCAAGAAAGGGGGTACCGGCCGCCTTACTAACAGGCCGGAGTACAGGGGGCGAAAGGCTGTCGATGGGGAAGGATCGGGGCCACGGCTAATCTAGCGATGCCCGCGTCGGGCGGTCACTCCGACGAATGAGCGGGGCCGAATCCGGCGCGAGGCGGCCTTCAGGCACGTGGTTCGAGACGACCTCACCCGGCTCTAGCCCGGAGGATCGGAGGCAACGGCCGTCTCCTTAAGCTAAGGCCGGACGAAAATCTGCGGATGCGGTCCATCCAAGGCAGACGGAGGGTACCGGCCGCCTCGGTAAACAAAGCCCGGGCAAAAATCTGCGAATGGTCCGTCAAGGATTCTGGCTCATCCAAGGTGGGGGTACCGGCCGCCTCTATTAACAGGCCGGAGTACAGGGGGCGAAAGGCTGTCGATGGGGAAGGATCGGGCCACGGCTAATCTAGCGATGCCCGCGTCGGGCGGTCACTCCGACGAATGAGCGGGGCCGAATCCGGCGTAGGCGGCCTTCAGGCACGTGGTTCGAGACGACCTCACCCGGCTCTAGCCCGGAGGATCGGAGGCAACGGCCGTCTCCTTAAGCTAAGGCCGGACGAAAATCTGCGGATGCGGTCCATCCAAGGCAGACGGAGGTACCGGCCGCCTCGGTAAATAAAGCCCGGGCAAAAATCTGCGAACGGCC
>NW_026061317.1:20000-38429 GCF_024217435.2 Syngnathus scovelli
CCCGCGCAACACGCACTTTGCGCCGGACGCCGGTCCCAAACCACCACCGCCGACCGCCACAAGGCGACAGCCACCATCCCCAAGCGCCATCCCCGACCGCCACAAGGCGACCGCCACCAGCCGACCGCCACAAGGCGACAGCCACCATCCCCAAGCGCCACCAGCCGACCGCCACCAGCCGACCGCCACAAGGCGACAGCCACCAACCCCAAGCGCCACCCCCGACCGCCACCAGCCGACCGCCACCAGCCGACCGCCACAAGGCGACAGCCACCATCCCCAAGCGCCACCCCCGACCGCCACCAGCCGACCGCCACCAGCCGACCGCCAGCAGCCGACCGCCACAAGGCGACAGCCACCATCCCCAAGCGCCACCCCCGACCGCCACCCCCGACCGCCACCAGCCGACCGCCACCAGCCGACCGCCACAAGGCGACAGCCACCATCCCCAAGCGCCACCCCCGACCGCCACCCCCCGACCGCCACCAGCCGACCGCCACCAGCCGACCGCCACAAGGCGACAGCCACCATCCCCAAGCGCCACCCCCGACCGCCACCAGCCGACCGCCACCAGCCGACCGCCACCAGCCGACCGCCACAAGGCGACAGCCACCATCCCCAAGCGCCACCCCCGACCGCCACCCCCCGACCGCCACCAGCCGACCGCCACCAGCCGACCGCCACAAGGCGACAGCCACCATCCCCAAGCGCCACCCCCGACCGCCACCAGCCGACCGCCACCAGCCGACCGCCACAAGGCGACAGCCACCATCCCCAAGCGCCACCCCCGACCGCCACCAGCCGACCGCCACCAGCCGACCGCCACCAGCCGACCGCCACAAGGCGACAGCCACCATCCCCAAGCGCCACCCCCGACCGCCACCCCCCGACCGCCACCAGCCGACCGCCACCAGCCGACCGCCACAAGGCGACAGCCACCATCCCCAAGCGCCACCCCCGACCGCCACCCCCCGACCGCCACCAGCCGACCGCCACCAGCCGACCGCCACAAGGCGACAGCCACCATCCCAAGCGCCATCCCCGACCGCCACAAGGCGACCGCCACCAGCCGACCGCCACCAGCCGACAGCCACCATCCCCAAGCGCCATCCCCAAGCGCCACCAGCCGACCGCCACCAGCCGACAGCCACCATCCCCAAGCGCCATCCCCAAGCGCCACCCCCGACCGCCACCAGCCGACCGCCACCAGCCGACCGCCACCGGCCGACCGCCACCGGCCGTTCGCGGTGTGCGCCGCCGTTCCCCAAGCACCCTCCGGGACGAAGCCGGAGCCAGAGAATAGCAGCGGCCGTGCGTAAAAGCTGCGGCCGGGCCTCGCGGAGGGTCCCCGGGCAGCGAGCTGCCGAGCCCCGGCCTCCAGCTTCCACCAGGTAATAGGACCGGGCGCGCGCAAAAGCTGCGGCCGGGCCTGGCGGAAGGTCCTCGGGCATCCAGCGAGATCACACGGCCCCCACCGGAGGCGGCTAGCGCCTCCGTAGAGTAGTGCCGGCCCGCGGAAGCGGCCGCCCGTCAGCCTGCGTTGCCGCTGGTCGAAAAATGCACAAAGTGCCAAACCCCATTCATTTACAACGGCGTGTCCGCCAGAGGGCGCACTTCCCCCGGCGGACCAGCCGGCGGCTCCTCCGTGAAAGCCTATCCGCCTGGCGGTGGCTCCGGGCCGGCCTGGATTCCGGACCGCCACCGCTCACTCGCGGGACCCTAATCGGCCCGCGGACCAGCCGGCGGGACCTCCGTGAAAGCCTATCCGCCTGGCGGTGCCTCCTGGCCGGCCTGGATTCCGGACCGCCACCGCTCACTCGCGGGACCCTAATCGGCCCGCGGACCAGCCGGCGGATCCTCCGTGAAAGCCTATCCGCCTTCGCCGGTTCCCCGGCCGGCCACGGGTGGCGAGAATCCGGCCTCCTCGCCCGGAGCGCGCTTCGACTTGGGCGAAAAATGCACCAAGTGCCAAACCCCATTCATTTACAACGGCGTGTCCGCCAGAGGGCGCACTTCCTCCGGCCGGCGGGGCTCGTTAGAGAGCGCGTCCGCCTTGGCCGGTTCCCCGGCCGGCCACGGGTGGCGAGAATCCGGCCTCCTCGCCCGGAGCGCGCTTCGACTTGGGCGAAAAATGCACTAAGTGCCAAACCCCATTCATTTACAACGGCGTGTCCGCCAGAGGGCGCACTTCCTCCGGCCGGCGGGGCTCGTTAGAGAGCGCGTCCGCTTTCGCCGGTTCCCCGGTCGGCCGCGAACGGCGAAAAGCCGGCCTCTTCCCCCGGAGCCCGGTGGGCGAATTTTTTTTTTTTTTTTTTTTTTTTTTTCAAAGTGCCAACGGCTCTCGCGCCGCGCTGCGTCCGCCTTCGCCGGTTCCCCGGTCGGCCCGAACGAGCGAAAATTCGGCCTCTTGCCCCGGAGCCCGGTCGGCGAATTATTTATTTATTTATTTATTTATTTATTTATTTTTCCAAAGTGCCAACGGCTCTCGCGCCGCGATGCGTCCGCCTTCGCCGGTTCCCCGGTCGGCCACGAACGGCCAAAAATCGGCCTCTCCCCCCGGAGCCCGGTCGGCGAATTATTATTTATTTATTTATTTATTTATTTATTTTTCCAAAGTGCCAACGGCTCTCGCGCCGCGATGCGTCCGCCTTCGCCGGTTCCCCGGTCGGCCACGAAGTATTGCGCATGATTATACGCGATGTTAATATTTATTTAATTATTAAATAAATACATACATGTGTTTATTAATGATATACGCGATGTTAATATTTATTTAATTATTACCTATATTATGAATAAACTAACGGTGATTTTACACGATTTGACTACATACGTGACCGTGATATAGTGCCGAGGGCTCCCGCGCCGTCACGCGTCCGCCTTGGCACGGGTCGCCCGCGGCAGCGAGCGTTCGGCTCGCGGGGGTCCGCGGGGTGTTATTAGGGAGTGCGGCAGCCGTGCCGAGGCTCCGGCCGGCCGCCGGAAGTCCCGCGGGGGAGGGAGCGTCGGAGCTCCGCGAGGCCGGCCGGGGAGCCTCTTAGTCATCGCCCGCGCTCGCGGTGGTCCCGGTCGCTTAAAGTGCCACGGGAGGCGTAGCGATGCGAGTGAGTGTGCGCAAAGTGCGAGAGGCGGTGCATTTACGCGCCGTGTCCGCGAGAGGGAGGCAATTCCCCGTTGCGACCTCCGGGAGATCAGCGGGCCGCCGAAAAGGCTCGGCCGGGGTGCCTGGAGCCTCCTCGGGCGTCGAGTTAGGAGGGGGGCGCGCGGAGAACCGGCTGGATGTCCCCTGGAAGCTCAGCGGGCCGTGGGAAAGGCTTGGCCGGGGTGCCGGAAGCCTCGGCCGGCTTAAAAGTGAGGAGGAAAGCGCGCGGAGAACCGGCCGGAGGTCCCCTGGAAGCTCAGCGGGCCGTGGAGAAAGCTTAGCCGGGGTGCCTGGAGCCTCGGCCGGCTTAAAATGTGAGGAGGAAAGCGCGCGGAGAACCGGCCGGAGGTCCCCTGGAAGCTCAGCGGGACGTGGGAAACGCTTGGCCGGGGTGCCGGAAGCCTCGGCCGGCTTAAAAGTGAGGAGGAAAGCGCGCGGAGAACCGGCCGGAGGTCCCCTGGAAGCTCAGCGGGCCGTGGGAAACGCTTGGCCGGGGTGCCGGGAGCCTCGGCCGGCTTAAAACGTGAGGAGGAAAGCACCGGGAGAACCGGCTGGAGGTCTTCTGGAAGCTCAGCGGGCCGCCGAAAACGCGTAGCCGAGGTGCCGGGAGCCTCCTCGGGCGTCAAAAGTGAGGAGCGACGCACCCCCGAGAACCGCCCGGGTCCTCCAGCCACCGTTGAAAAAGACGTCGAGTCAGGCTACCTTAAGAGAGTCACAGTTACTCCCGCCGTTTACCCGCGCGGAGCGTCATCGCCTCCGCGAACCGTCAAAAATAAATAAATACATAAATAAATGTCAAGTGAGCCTACCTTAAGAGAGTCGTAGTTACTCCCGCCGTTTGGCCGCTCAAAGTGTCATCGGAAGCGGACCCACGCAAGTAAGTGTGCGCAAAGTGCGAGAGGTGGTGTTTTTACTCGCCGCGTCCGCCAGAGGGAGGCAATTCCCCGCCGCGGCGGCACCGGCAGCTTCCGAGCGTCTCCCCGAGCGCTCGGAAGTCCGTGCGGGGGGGAGATGAGAGCCGTGCGAGGTACCAGGTGGAGCCGGACGGCGCGGTGCTTCCAAGCAGCCGATCCGCTGGGCTTGGAGCTATTTTCGGCCACTTGGCGCGCGAGCACGGCCTCCCGGGTGGTGCCGGGGGGTGGTGCGTGAGCGCGCCGGCCGCTGGAAGTCCCGCGGAGGAGCGCCGGAGCTCCGCGAGGCCGGCCGGGGAGCCTCTTAGTCGTCACCCGGGGCCGCCGGAGCACCGGGGGGTGGTGCGCGAGCGCGCGCCGGCCGCCGGAGGTCCCGCGGAGGAGCGTCGGAGCTCCGCGAGGCCGGGGAGCCTCTCGGTAATCACCCGGGGCCGGCGGAGCGTTATTCGGCCGCTCTGCGCGCGCGCGCACGGCCTCCCGGCGGTGCCGGGGGGTGGTGCGCGAGCGCGCCGGCCGCCGGAGGTCCCGCGGAGGAGCGTCGGAGCTCCGCGAGGCCGGGGAGCCTCTCGGTAATCACCCGGGGCCGGCGGAGCGTTATTCGGCCGCTCTGCGCGCGCGCGCACGGCCTCCCGGCGCCTCCGCGAACCGCCAAAATAAATGTCAAGTGAGCCTACCTTAAGAGAGTCACAGTTACTCCCGCCGTTTACCCGCGCGGAGCGTCATCGCCTCCGCGAACCGTCAAAAATAAATAAGTACATAAATGAATAAATGTCAAGTGAGCCTACCTTAAGAGAGTCACAGTTACTCCCGCCGTTTACCCGCGCGGAGCGTCATCGCCTCCGCGAACCGTCAAAAATAAATAAATACATAAGTAAATAGATGTCAAGTGAGCCTACCTTAAGAGAGTCACAGTTACTCCCGCCGTTTACCCGCGCGGAGCGTCATCGCCTCCGCGAACCGTCAAAAATAAATAAATACATGAATAAATAGTCAAGTGAGCATACCTTAGGAGAGTCGCAGTTACTCCCGCCGTTTACCCGCGCGGAGCGTCATCGCCTCCGCGAACCGTCAAAAATAAATAAATACATGAATAAATAAATGTCAAGTGAGCCTACCTTAAGAGAGTCACAGTTACTCCCGCCGTTTACCCGCGCAAAGTGCGAGAGGCGGTGTATTTACTCGCCGTGTCCGCGAGAGGGAGGTAACTCCCCGTTGCGACCTCCGGGAGAGCAACGGGCCGCCGAAAACGCTCAGCCGAGGTGCTGGAAGCCTCGGCCGGCTCGCAAAGCGAGGCGCGAGGCACCGGGAGAACCGGCTGGAGGTCCCCTGGAAGCTCAGCGGGCCGTGGGAAACGCTCAGCCGAGGTGCTGGAAGCCTCGGCCGGCTCACAAAGCGAGGCGCGAGGCACCGGGAGAACCGGCTGGAGGTCCCCTGGAAGCTCAGCGGGCCGTGGGAAACGCTTGGCCGGGGTGCCTGGAGCCTCGGCCGGCTTAAAAGTGAGGAGGAAGCGCGCGGAGAACCGGCTGGAGGTCCCCTGGAAGCTCAGCGGGGTGTGGGAAAAAGCTTAGCCGGGGTGCCGGAAGCCTCGGCCGGCTTAAAACGTGAGGAGGAAAGCACCGGGAGAACCGGCTGGAGGTCTTCTGGAAGCTCAGCGGGCCGTGGAGAAAGCTTAGCCGGGGTGCCGGAAGCCTCGGCCGGCTTAAAATGTGAGGAGGAAACCGGCTGGACGTCTTCTGGAAGATCAGCGGGCCGTGGAAAATGCTAAGCCGAGGTGCTGGTTGTCGAATAAGGCTCCGCCATCTCGTAGAAGGTGCTAATAAAGTTCATATCCGCTCGGCTGGAGGTAATTGGCCAGCGGACCGGCCGGCGGGACCTCCGTGACCGCCTATCCGCCTGGCGGTGCCTCCTGGCCGGCGTGCATTCCGGGCCGCGACCGCTCACTTACGGGACCCTGATTGGCCCGCGGACCGGCCGGCGGGACCTCCGTGACCGCCTATCCGCCTGGCGGTGCCTGCTGGCCGGCGTGCATTCCGGGCCGCGACCGCTCACTTACGGGACCCTGATTGGCCCGCGGACCGGCCGGCGGGACCTCCGTGACAGCCTACCCGCCTGGCGGTGGCTGCTGGCCGGCGCGGATTCCGGGCCGCGACCGCTAACTTACGGGACCCTAATTGGCCCGCGGACCAGCTGGCGGGACCTCCGTGACAGCCTACCCGCCTGGCGGTGCCTCCTGGCCGGCGTGGATTCCGGGCCGCGACCGCTAACTTACGGGACCCTAAACGGCCCGCGGACCAGCTGGCGGGACCTCCGTGACCGCCCATCCGCCTGCCGGTGCCTCCTGGCCGGCGTGGATTCCGGGCCGCGACCGCTAACTTACGGGACCATAAATGGCCCGCGGACCAGCTGGCGGGACCTCCGTGACCGCCTATCCGCCTGGCGGTGCCTCCTGGCCGGCCTGGATTCCGGGCCGCGACCGCTCACCTACGGGACCCTAAATGGCCCGCGGACCAGCCGGCGGGACCTCCGTGACAGCCTATCCGCCTCCCGGTGGCTGCTGGCCGGCGCGGATTCCGGGCCGCGACCGCTAACTTACGGGACCCCAATTGGCCCGCGGACCAGCCGGCGGGACCCCCGTGACCGCCTATCCGCCTTGGCCGGTTCCCCGGCCGGCCACGGATGGCGAGAATCCGGCCTCCTCGCCCGGAGCGCTCGTCGGCTTCGGCGAAAAATGCACTAAGTGCCAAACCCCATTCATTTACAATAGCGTGTCCGCCAGAGGGCGCAGTTCCCCCCGCGGACCGGCCGGCGGGACCTCCGTGACCGCCTATCCGCCTGGTGGTGGCTGCGGGCCGGCGCGAATTCCGGGCCGCGACCGCTAACTTACGGGACCCCGATTGGCCCGCGGACCAGCCGGCGGGACCTCCGTGACCGCCTATCCGCCTGCGCTGGTTCCCCGGCCGGCGCGAATTCCGGGCCGCGACCGCTAACTTACGGGACCCCGATTGGCCCGCGGACCAGCCGGCGGGACCTCCGTGACCGCCTATCCGCCTGCGCTGGTTCCCCGGCCGGCGCGAATTCCGGGCCGCGACCGCTAACTTACGGGACCCCGATTGGCCCGCGGACCAGCCGGCGGGACCTCCGTGACCGCCTATGCGCCTGCGCTGGTTCCCCGGCCGGCGCGAATTCCGGGCCGCGACCGCTAATTTACGGGACCCCAATTGGCCCGCGGACCAGCCGGCGGGACCTCCGTGACCGCCTATCCGCCTTCGCTGGTTCCCCGGTCGGCGTGTATTCCGGGCCGCGGCCGCTCACTTACGGGACCAAAATTGGCCCGCGGACCAGCCGGCGGGACCTCCGTGACCGCCTATCCGCCTGCGCTGGTTCCCCGGCCGGCGTGGATTCCGGACCGCGACCGCTAAATTACGGGACCCAAATTGGCCCGCGGACCAGCCGGCGGGACATCCGTGACCGCCTATCCGCCTTCGCTGGTTCCCCGGTCGGCCACAGATGACGAATATTCGGCCTCTCGCTCTGGAAGTCCTGCCGACTTAGCCGAAAATTTTCTAAGTGCCATCGGCTCTCGCTCGGAAAAGTGTCCGCCTCGTCTGGTTCCCCAGCTCGGCCTCAGAATTCGAAAATTCGGCCTCTCTGAGGTACCAGGGGTAGGCTTTATGTACTTGGTCCCCCCAGTTAGTGTACTCATCACTTTACCCCCCTTTCGCAAAATATAGTCGGCACGTATGTGCAGAACTGTTTATTTTCATTTTAAAAATTTTCTAAGTGCCAGCGGAAGCTGTCACACGAACTGTCCGAGCTACCACGGTGCCCATCCCGGGCAGTGACGGCAAAAGGCCGATGTGTGTTTGATGGAAGTCTGAATAATTTCTAAGTGCCAACGGCTCAACCGCCGTAAAGTGTCCGCCTCGGCTGGTTCTCCCGGTCGGCCCGAACGAGCGAAAATTCGGCCTCTTCCCCTGGAGGTCCGGAACATTTTGGCGAATATTTTCAAAGTGCCAACGGCTGTTGCGCCGTAAAGTGTCCGCCTCGGCTGGTTCTCCCGGTCGGCCCGAACGAGCGAAAATTCGGCCTCTTCCCCTGGAGGTCCGGAACATTTTGGCGAATATTTTCAAAGTGCCAACGGCTGTTGCGCCGTAAAGTGTCCGACCCGGCCGGTTCCTCCGGTCGGCCCGAACGAGCGAAAATTCGGCCTCTTCCCCTGGAGGTCCGGAACATTTTGGCGAATATTTTCAAAGTGCCAACGGCTGTTGCGCCGTAACGTGTCCGACCCGGCCGGTTCCTCCGGTCGGCCCGAACGAGCGAAAATTCGGCCTCTTCCCCTGGAGGTCCGGAACATTTTGGCGAATATTTTCAAAGTGCCAACGGCTGTTGCGCCGTAACGTGTCCGACCCGGCCGGTTCCTCCGGTCGGCCCGAACGAGCGAAAATTCGGCCTCTTCCCCTGGAGGTCCGGAACATTTTGGCGAATATTTTCAAAGTGCCAACGGCTGTTGCGCCGTAACGTGTCCGACCCGGCCGGTTCCTCCGGTCGGCCCGAACGAGCGAAAATTCGGCCTCTTCCCCTGGAGGTCCGGACGACTTTGGCGAATATTTTCTAAGTGCGAACGGCTGTTGCGCCGTAACGTGTCCGACCCGGCCGGTTCCTCCGGTCGGCCCGAACGAGCGAAAATTCGGCCTCTTCCCCTGGAGGTCCGGACGACTTTGACGAATATTTTCTAAGTGCCAACGGCTGTTCCGCCGTAACGTGTCCGACCCGGCCGGTTCCTCCGGTCGGCCTGAACAAGTGAAAATTCGGCCTCTTCCCCTGGAGGTCCGGAACATTTTGGCGAATATTTTCTAAGTGCCATCGGCTCTTCCGCCGTAAGGTGTCCGACCCGGCCGGTTCCTCCGGTCGGCCTGAACGAGCGAAAATTCGGCCTCTTCCCCTGGAGGTCCTGTCAAGTTTAACGAATATTTTCTAAGTGCCATCGGCTCTTCCGCCGTAATGTGTCCGACTCGGCCGGTTCCTCCGGTCGGCCTGAACGAGCGAAAATTCGGCCTCTTCCCCTGGAGGTCCTGTCAAGTTTAACGAATATTTTCTAAGTGCCATCGGCTCTTCCGCCGTAAGGTGTCCGACTCGGCCGGTTCCTCCGGTCGGCCTGAACGAGCGAAAATTCGGCCTCTTCCCCTGGAGGTCCTGTCAAGTTTAACGAATATTTTCTAAGTGCCATCGGCTCTTCCGCCGTAAGGTGTCCGACTCGGCCGGTTCCTCCGGTCGGCCTGAACAAGCGAAAATTCGGCCTCTTCCCCTGGAGGTCCGTTCAAGTTTAACGAATATTTTCTAAGTGCCATCGGCTCTTCCGCCGTAAGGTGTCCGACTCGGCTGGTTCCCGATGTCGGCCAGAACAAGTGGAAACTCGGCCTCTTCCCCTGGAGGTCAGTTGAAGTTTAACGAATATTTTCAAAGTGCCAACGGCTGCTCCGCCGTAAAGCGTCCGACTCGGCTGGTTCCCGATGTCGGCCAGAACAAGTGAAAATTCGGCCTCTTCCCCTGGAGGTCCGTTCAAGATTAACGAATATTTTCTAAGTGCCAACGGCTGCTCCGCCGTAAAGCGTCCGACTCGGCTGGTTCCCGATGTCGGCCAGAACAAGTGAAAATTCGGCCTCTTCCCCTGGAGGTCCGTTCAAGATTAACGAATATTTTCTAAGTGCCAACGGCTCTTGCGCCGAAAAGCGTCCGCCTCGGCTGGTTCCCGATGTCGGCCAGAACAAGTGAAAATTCGGCCTCTTCCCCTGGAGGTCCGTTCAAGATTAACGAATATTTTCTAAGTGCCAACGGCTCTTGCGCCGAAAAGCGTCCGCCTCGGCTGGTTCCCGCGGTCGGACACAAAATGTGTCAATTCGGCCTCTCTGAGGTACCAGGGGAGGGCTTTATGTACTTGGTCCCCCCACTTAGTGTACTCATCACTTTACCCCCCTTTCGCAAAATATAGTCGGCACGTATGTGCAGAACTGTTTATTTTCATTTTAAAAATTGTCTAAGTGCCAGCGGAAGCTGTCACACGAACTGTCCGAGCTACCACGGTGCCCATCCCGGGCAGTGACGGCAAAAGGCCGATGTGTGTTTGATGGAAGTCTGAATAATTTCTAAGTGCCAACGGCTCAACCGCCGTAAAGTGTCCGCCTCGGCCGGTTCTCCCGGTCGGCCCGAACGAGCGAAAATTCGGCCTCTTTCCCTGGAGGTCCGGAACATTTTGGCGAATATTTTCTAAGTGCCAACGGGTGCTCCGCCGTAAAGTGTCCGCCTCGGCTGGTTCCCCCGGTCGGCCAGAACAAGTGAAAATTCGGCCTCTTCCCCTGGAGGTCCGGAACATTTTGGCGAATATTTCCTAAGTGCCAACGGCTGTTCCGCCGTAAAGAGTCCGACTCGGCTGGTTCCCGATGTCGGCCAGAACAAGTGAAAAATCGGCCTCTTCCCCTGGAAGTCCGGCCGAGTTAAGGCAAATATTTCCTAAGTGCCAACGGCTGTTCCGCCGTAAAGGGTCCGACTCGGCTGGTTCCCGATGTCGGCCAGAACAAGTGAAAAATCGGCCTCTTCCCCTGGAAGTCCGGCCGAGTTAAGGCAAATATTTCCTAAGTGCCAACGGCTGCTCCGCCGTAAAGCGTCCGACTCGGCTGGTTCCCGATGTCGGCCAGAATAAGTGGAAATTCGGCCTCTTCCCCTGGAGGTCCGTTCAAGATTAACGAATATTTTCTAAGTGCCAACGGCTGCTCCGCCGAAAAGCGTCCGACTCGGCTGGTTCCCGATGTCGGCCAGAACAAGTGAAAATTCGGCCTCTTCCCCTGGAGGTCAGTTGAAGTTTAACGAATATTTTCTAAGTGCCAACGGCTGTTCCGCCGTAAAGAGTCCGACTCGGCTGGTTCCCGATGTCGGCCAGAACAAGTGAAAATTCGGCCTCTTCCCCTGGAGGTCAGTTGAAGTTTAACGAATATTTTCTAAGTGCCAACGGCTGTTCCGCCGTAAAGAGTCCGACTCGGCTGGTTCCCGATGTCGGCCAGAACAAGTGAAAATTCGGCCTCTTCCCCTGGAAGTCCGGCCGAGTTAAGGCAAATATTTCCCAAGTGCCAACGGCTGTTCCGCCGTAAAGGGTCCGACTCGGCTGGTTCCCGATGTCGGCCAGAACAAGTGAAAAATCGGCCTCTTCCCCTGGAAGTCCGGCCAAGTTCGGCGAATATTTCCTAAGTGCCAACGGCTGTTCCGCCGTAAAGAGTCCGACTCGGCTGGTTCCCGATGTCGGCCAGAACAAGTGAAAATTCGGCCTCTTCCCCTGGAAGTCCGGCCGAGTTAAGGCAAATATTTCCTAAGTGCCAACGGCTGTTCCGCCGTAAAGAGTCCGACTCGGCTGGTTCCCGATGTCGGCCAGAACAAGTGAAAAATCGGCCTCTTCCCCTGGAAGTCCGGCCAAGTTCGGCGAATATTTCCTAAGTGCCAACGGCTGTTCCGCCGTAAAGAGTCCGACTCGGCTGGTTCCCGATGTCGGCCAGAACAAGTGAAAATCCGGCCTCTTCCCCTGGAAGTCCGGCCGAGTTAAGGCAAATATTTCCTAAGTGCCAACGGCTGTTCCGCCGTAAAGAGTCCGACTCGGCTGGTTCCCGATGTCGGCCAGAACAAGTGAAAATCCGGCCTCTTCCCCTGGAAGTCCGGCCGAGTTAAGGCGAATATTTCCTAAGTGCCAACGGCTGCTCAGCCTTAAAGTGTCCGACTCGGCTGGTTCCCGATGTCGGCCAGAACAAGTGAAAATCCGGCCTCTTCCCCTGGAAGTCCGGCCGAGTTAAGGCGAATATTTCCTAAGTGCCAACGGCTGCTCAGCCTTAAAGTGTCCGACTCGGCCGGTTCCCGATGTCGGCCAGAACAAGTGAAAATCCGGCCTCTTCCCCTGGAAGTCCGGCCGAGTTAAGGCAAATATTTCCTAAGTGCCAACGGCTGTTCCGCCGTAAAGGGTCCGACTCGGCTGGTTCCCGATGTCGGCCAGAACAAGTGAAAAATCGGCCTCTTCCCCTGGAGGTCCGGAACATTTTGGCGAATATTTCCTAAGTGCCAACGGCTGTTCCGCCGTAAAGTGTCCGCCTCGGCTGGTTCCCGATGTCGGCCAGAACAAGTGAAAATCCGGCCTCTTCCCCTGGAGGTCCGGAACATTTTGGCAAATATTTCCTAAGTGCCAACGGCTGCTCCGCCGTAAAGTGTCCGACTCGGCCGGTTCCCCCGGTCGTCCAGAACAAGTGAAAATCCGGCCTCTTCCCCTGGAAGTCCGGCCGAGTTAAGGCAAATATTTCCTAAGTGCCAACGGCTGCTCAGCCTTAAAGTGTCCGACTCGGCTGGTTCCCGATGTCGGCCAGAACAAGTGAAAATCCGGCCTCTTCCCCTGGAAGTCCGGCCGAGTTAAGGCGAATATTTCCTAAGTGCCAACGGCTGCTCAGCCTTAAAGTGTCCGACTCGGCTGGTTCCCGATGTCGGCCAGAACAAGTGAATATTCGGCCTCTTCCCCTGGAGGTCCGGAACATTTTGGCAAATATTTCCTAAGTGCCAACGGCTGCTCCGCCGTAAAGTGTCCGACTCGGCTGGTTCCCGATGTCGGCCAGAACAAGTGAAAATCCGGCCTCTTCCCCTGGAAGTCCGGCCAAGTTCGGCGAATATTTCCTAAGTGCCAACGGCTGTTCCGCCGTAAAGAGTCCGACTCGGCTGGTTCCCGATGTCGGCCAGAACAAGTGAATATTCGGCCTCTTCCCCTGGAGGTCCGTTCAAGATTAACGAATATTTTCTAAGTGCCAACGGCTGCTCCGCCGTAAAGCGTCCGACTCGGCTGGTTCCCGATGTCGGCCAGAACAAGTGAATATTCGGCCTCTTCCCCTGGAGGTCCGTTCAAGATTAACGAATATTTTCTAAGTGCCAACGGCTGCTCCGCCGTAAAGCGTCCGACTCGGCTGGTTCCCGATGTCGGCCAGAACAAGTGAAAATTCGGCCTCTTCCCCTGGAGGTCAGTTGAAGTTTAACGAATATTTTCTAAGTGCCAACGGCTGCTCCGCCGTAAAGCGTCCGACTCGGCTGGTTCCCGATGTCGGCCAGAACAAGTGAAAATTCGGCCTCTTCCCCTGGAGGTCAGTTGAAGTTTAACGAATATTTTCAAAGTGCCAACGGCTGCTCCGCCGTAAAGCGTCCGACTCGGCTGGTTCCCGATGTCGGCCAGAACAAGTGAAAATTCGGCCTCTTCCCCTGGAGGTCCGTTCAAGATTAACGAATATTTTCTAAGTGCCAACGGCTCTTGCGCCGAAAAGCGTCCGCCTCGTCTGGTTCCCGCGGTCGGACACAAAATGTGTCAATTCGGCCTCTCTGAGGTACCAGGGGTAGGCTTTATGTACTTGGTCCCCCCACTTAGTGTACTCATCACTTTACCCCCCTTTCGCAAAATATAGTCGGCACGTATGTGCAGAACTGTTTATTTTCATTTTAAAAATTGTCTAAGTGCCAGCGGAAGCTGTCACACGAACTGTCCTAGCTACCACGGTGCCCATCCCGGGCAGTGACGGCAAAAGGCCGATGTGTGTTTATGGAAGTCTGAATAATTTCTAAGTGCCAACGGCTCAACCGCCGTAAAGTGTCCGCCTCGGCTGGTTCTCCCGGTCGGCCCGAACGAGCGAAAATTCGGCCTCTTCCCCTGGAGGTCCGGAACATTTTGGCGAATATTTTCAAAGTGCCAACGGCTGCTCCGCCGTAAAGTGTCCGCCTCGGCTGGTTCCCCCGGTCGGCCAGAACAAGTGAAAATTCGGCCTCTTCCCCTGGAGGTCCGGAACATTTTGGCGAATATTTTCAAAGTGCCAACGGCTGCTCCGCCGTAAAGTGTCCGCCTCGGCTGGTTCCCCCGGTCGGCCAGAACAAGTGAAAATTCGGCCTCTTCCCCTGGAGGTCCGGAACATTTTGGCGAATATTTCCTAAGTGCCAACGGCTGCTCCGCCGTAAAGTGTCCGACTCGGCTGGTTCCCCCGGTCGGCCAGAACAAGTGAAAAATCGGCCTCTTCCCCTGGAAGTCCGGCCGAGTTAAGGCAAATATTTCCTAAGTGCCAACGGCTGCTCAGCCTTAAAGGGTCCGACTCGGCTGGTTCCCGATGTCGGCCAGAACAAGTGAAAATTCGGCCTCTTCCCCTGGAAGTCCGGCCGAGTTAAGGCAAATATTTCCTAAGTGCCAACGGCTGCTCCGCCGTAAAGCGTCCGACTCGGCTGGTTCCCGATGTCGGCCAGAACAAGTGAAAATTCGGCCTCTTCCCCTGGAGGTCCGTTCAAGATTAACGAATATTTCCTAAGTGCCAACGGCTGTTCCGCCGTAAAGAGTCCGACTCGGCTGGTTCCCGATGTCGGCCAGAACAAGTGAAAAATCGGCCTCTTCCCCTGGAAGTCCGGCCGAGTTCGGCGAATATTTCCTAAGTGCCAACGGCTGTTCCGCCGTAAAGAGTCCGACTCGGCTGGTTCCCGATGTCGGCCAGAACAAGTGAAAATCCGGCCTCTTCCCCTGGAAGTCCGGCCGAGTTAAGGCAAATATTTCCTAAGTGCCAACGGCTGTTCCGCCGTAAAGGGTCCGACTCGGCTGGTTCCCGATGTCGGCCAGAACAAGTGAAAAATCGGCCTCTTCCCCTGGAAGTCCGGCCGAGTTCGGCGAATATTTCCTAAGTGCCAACGGCTGTTCCGCCGTAAAGAGTCCGACTCGGCTGGTTCCCGATGTCGGCCAGAACAAGTGAAAATCCGGCCTCTTCCCCTGGAAGTCCGGCCGAGTTAAGGCAAATATTTCCTAAGTGCCAACGGCTGTTCCGCCGTAAAGAGTCCGACTCGGCTGGTTCCCGATGTCGGCCAGAACAAGTGAAAAATCGGCCTCTTCCCCTGGAAGTCCGGCCGAGTTCGGCGAATATTTCCTAAGTGCCAACGGCTGTTCCGCCGTAAAGAGTCCGACTCGGCTGGTTCCCGATGTCGGCCAGAACAAGTGAAAATCCGGCCTCTTCCCCTGGAAGTCCGGCCGAGTTAAGGCAAATATTTCCTAAGTGCCAACGGCTGTTCCGCCGTAAAGGGTCCGACTCGGCTGGTTCCCGATGTCGGCCAGAACAAGTGAAAAATCGGCCTCTTCCCCTGGAAGTCCGGCCGAGTTCGGCGAATATTTCCTAAGTGCCAACGGCTGTTCCGCCGTAAAGAGTCCGACTCGGCTGGTTCCCGATGTCGGCCAGAACAAGTGAAAATCCGGCCTCTTCCCCTGGAAGTCCGGCCGAGTTAAGGCGAATATTTCCTAAGTGCCAACGGCTGTTCCGCCGTAAAGGGTCCGACTCGGCTGGTTCCCGATGTCGGCCAGAACAAGTGAAAAATCGGCCTCTTCCCCTGGAAGTCCGGCCGAGTTCGGCGAATATTTCCTAAGTGCCAACGGCTGTTCCGCCGTAAAGAGTCCGACTCGGCTGGTTCCCGATGTCGGCCAGAACAAGTGAAAATCCGGCCTCTTCCCCTGGAAGTCCGGCCGAGTTAAGGCGAATATTTCCTAAGTGCCAACGGCTGTTCCGCCGTAAAGGGTCCGACTCGGCTGGTTCCCGATGTCGGCCAGAACAAGTGAAAAATCGGCCTCTTCCCCTGGAAGTCCGGCCGAGTTCGGCGAATATTTCCTAAGTGCCAACGGCTGTTCCGCCGTAAAGAGTCCGACTCGGCTGGTTCCCGATGTCGGCCAGAACAAGTGAAAATCCGGCCTCTTCCCCTGGAAGTCCGGCCGAGTTAAGGCGAATATTTCCTAAGTGCCAACGGCTGCTCAGCCTTAAAGTGTCCGACTCGGCTGGTTCCCGATGTCGGCCCGAACGAGCGAAAATTCGGCCTCTTCCCCTGGAGGTCCGGAACATTTTGGCGAATATTTCCTAAGTGCCAACGGCTGCTCCGCCGTAAAGTGTCCGACTCGGCTGGTTCCCGATGTCGGCCAGAACAAGTGAAAATCCGGCCTCTTCCCCTGGAAGTCCGGCCAAGTTCGGCGAATATTTCCTAAGTGCCAACGGCTGCTCCGCCGTAAAGAGACCGACTCGGCTGGTTCCCGATGTCGGCCAGAACAAGTGAAAATTCGGCCTCTTCCCCTGGAGGTCAGTTGAAGTTTAACGAATATTTCCTAAGTGCCAACGGCTGCTCCGCCGTAAAGTGTCCGACTCGGCTGGTTCCCGATGTCGGCCAGAACAAGTGAATATTCGGCCTCTTCCCCTGGAGGTCCGGAACATTTTGGCAAATATTTCCTAAGTGCCAACGGCTGCTCCGCCGTAAAGAGTCCGACTCGGCTGGTTCCCGATGTCGGCCAGAACAAGTGAAAAATCGGCCTCTTCCCCTGGAAGTCCGGCCGAGTTCGGCGAATATTTCCTAAGTGCCAACGGCTGTTCCGCCGTAAAGAGTCCGACTCGGCTGGTTCCCGATGTCGGCCAGAACAAGTGAAAATTCGGCCTCTTCCCCTGGAGGTCCGTTCAAGATTAACGAATATTTTCTAAGTGCCAACGGCTGCTCCGCCGTAAAGCGTCCGACTCGGCTGGTTCCCGATGTCGGCCAGAACAAGTGAAAATTCGGCCTCTTCCCCTGGAAGTCCGGCCGAGTTAAGGCAAATATTTCCTAAGTGCCAACGGCTGCTCAGCCTTTAAGTGTCCGACTCGGCTGGTTCCCGATGTCGGCCAGAACAAGTGAAAATCCGGCCTCTTCCCCTGGAAGTCCGGCCGAGTTAAGGCAAATATTTCCTAAGTGCCAACGGCTGCTCAGCCGTAAAGGGTCCGACTTGGCTGGTTCCCGATGTCGGCCAGAACAAGTGAAAATTCGGCCTCTTCCCCTGGAGGTCAGTTGAAGTTTAACGAATATTTTCTAAGTGCCAACGGCTGCTCCGCCGTAAAGTGTCCGCCTCGGCCGGTTCACCCAGTCGGCCAGAACAAGTGAAAATTTGGCCTCTTCCCCTGGAGGTCCGGAACATTTTGGCGAATATTTTCTAAGTGCCAACGGCTGCTCCGCCGTAAAGCGTCCGACTCGGCTGGTTCCCGATGTCGGCCAGAACAAGTGACAATTCGGCCTCTTCCCCTGGAGGTCCTTTCAAGTTTAACGAATATTTTCTAAGTGCCAACGGCTGCTCCGCCTTAAAGCGTCCGACTCGGCTGGTTCCCGATGTCGGCCAGAACAGGTGAAAATTCGGCCTCTTCCCCTGGAGGTCCGTTCAAGTTTGGCGAATATTTTCTAAGTGCCAACGGCTGCTCCGCCTTAAAGTGTCCGACTCGGCTGGTTCCCGATGTCGGGCAGAACAAGTGACAATTCGGCCTCTTCCCCTGGAAGTCCGGCCGAGTTTGGCGAATATTTTCTAAGTGCCAACGGCTGCTCCGCCGTAAAGAGTCCGACTCGGCTGGTTCCCGATGTCGGCCAGAAAAAGTGACAATTCGGCCTCTTCCCCTGGAGGTCCTTTGAAGTTTAGCGAATATTTTCTAAGTGCCAACGGCTCTTGCGCCGAAAAGCGTCCGCCTCGGCTGGTTCCCGCGGTCGGCCGTAATAGGCGAAAATTCGGCCTCTTCCCCTGGAGCGACCTCCAAATTTGGGCGAAATTTTTTCTAAGTGCCTAAAGGTACCAGGGGTTGGGGTACCAGGGGTGCATTACCAACTGGTCTTTTGTCAACCCATGTACTTTTTCTAGAGTACATGGGTTGGTCCCCCCACTTAGTGTACTCATCACTTTACCCCCCTTTCGCAAAATATAGTCAGAACGAGCATGGGGGACGCAATTGTTTTCCATGCAAATCAATTGGGCCTGGTCCGAGCGCTGGTAACGGCCGCCAGCAAGCGTCCCCTGCTCGGATAGCAGAACTGAAGAAGGCACGGCACTTCCAGAGAGAGAGAGAGAAAATTTTCTAAGTGCCACATTTCTCAAAAATTTTCAAAGTGCCACATCTCTCAAAAAATTTCTAAGTGCCACATCTCTCAAAAAATTTCTAAGTGCCACATCTCTGAAAAAATTTCTAAGTGCCACATCTCTGAAAAACTTTCTAAGTGCCACATCTCTGAAAAATTTTCTAAGTGCCACAGCACGGCTGTGAAATATTCAAAGTCCTACAGGCATTGGCAGAATCCGCGGACGGCCGTCTGCTCCCGGCGGCCGCCGCGAAGCTACTACCCCCTCCCGGGGACGGCTGTCTGCTCCCGGCAGCCGTCCTTACCCCCCTCCCCCGTTTGCACCGCCTGAAGTTAGACCCGCCTTGGTAGGGCCCCCACCGGCCCCGGCTCGCCGGCGTTGGGTGGACGGTTCCTGCCCACTTGCGGGTCCCGGTCGCTTGGCAACCGACCGGGGAGGACCAGCCGCCTCCT
>NW_026061318.1:5000-22500 GCF_024217435.2 Syngnathus scovelli
TTCGCGGTCGACCGGCGCGGCCGGCGGACGCCCACGTGGCGTGCCGCAAGTCGGATCGCGCGCTCGGCCTCCGTGGATGGCCTCTGGGTGAGGTTGAGCCGGGGCGTCTCGGTTTCGCTGCCGTACGGTTCGCGCTAGGCCTGCGCGGGCGGCGCGGGGCGCGCGCTCGCGCGGCGGCCGTAGCGCTGGAGTGCGACCCGCAAGTGGGGAGGAACCGTCCACCCAACGCCGGCGGTAGCCGGGGCCGGTGGGGGCCCTACCAAGGCGGGTCATGGGCGCATGTCGGTCAGGTTATAAGAGTGTTGTTTTTTCGCTCCGGGCTAGAGCCGGGTGAGGTCGTCTCGAACCACGTGCCTGAAGGCCGCCTCGCGCCGGATTCGGCCCCGCTCATTCGTCGGAGTGACCGCCCGACGCGGGCATCGCTAGATTAGCCGTGGCCCCGATCCTTCCCCATCGACAGCCTTTCGCCCCCTGTGCTCCGGCCTGTTAATAGAGGCGGCCGGTACCCCTTCCTTGGATGAGAGAGAATCCTTAACGGACCATTCGCAGATTTTCGCCCGGCCTCTGTTTACCGAGGCGGCCGGTACCTCCGTCTGCCTTGGATGGACCGCATCCGCAGATTTTCGTCCGGCCTTAGCTTAAGGAGACGGCCGTTGCCTCCACACCTTGGAGATGATATTCGCTCCGGGCTAGAGCCGGGTGAGGTCGTCTCGAACCACGTGCCTGAAGGCCGCCTCGCGCCGGATTCGGCCCCCGCTCATTCGTCGGAGTGACCGCCCGACGCGGGCATCGCTAGATTAGCCGTGGCCCCGATCCTTCCCCATCGACAGCCTTTCGCCCCCTGTACTCCGGCCTGTTAATAGAGGCGGCCGGTACCCCCACCTTGGATGAGCCAGAATCCTTGACGGACCATTCGCAGATTTTTGCCCGGGCTTTGTTTACCGAGGCGGGCCGGTACCTCCGTCTGCCTTGGATGGACCGCATCCGCAGATTTTCGTCCGGCCTTAGCTTAAGGAGACGGCCGTTGCCTCCGATCCTCCGGGCTAGAGCCGGGTGAGGTCGTCTCGAACCACGTGCCTGAAGGCCGCCTACGCCGGATTCGGCCCCGCTCATTCGTCGGAGTGACCGCCCGACGCGGGCATCGCTAGATTAGCCGTGGCCCCGATCCTTCCCCATCGACAGCCTTTCGCCCCCTTCGCTCCGGCCTCTGAGGCGGCCGGTACCCCTTTCTTGGATGAGACAGAACCCTTGACGGGCCGTTCGCAGATTTTTGCCCGGGCCTTTATTTACCGAGGCGGCCGGTACCTCCGTCTGCCTTGGATGGACCGCATCCGCAGATTTTCGTCCGGCCTTAGCTTAAGGAGACGGCCGTTGCCTCCGATCCTCCGGGCTAGAGCCGGGTGAGGTCGTCTCGAACCACGTGCCTGAAGGCCGCCTACGCCGGATTCGGCCCCGCTCATTCGTCGGAGTGACCGCCCGACGCGGGCATCGCTAGATTAGCCGTGGCCCCGATCCTTCCCATCGACAGCCTTTCGCCCCCTTCGCTCCGGCCTCTGAGGCGGCCGGTACCCCTTTCTTGGATGAGAGAGAACCCTTGACGGGCCGTTCGCAGATTTTTGCCCGGGCTTTATTTACCGAGGCGGCCGGTACCTCCGTCTGCCTTGGATGGACCGCATCCGCAGATTTTCGTCCGGCCTTAGCTTAAGGAGACGGCCGTTCTCCGATCCTCCGGGCTAGAGCCGGGTGAGGTCGTCTCGAACCACGTGCCTGAAGGCCGCCTACGCCGGATTCGGCCCCGCTCATTCGTCGGAGTGACCGCCCGACGCGGGCATCGCTAGATTAGCCGTGGCCCCGATCCTTCCCCATCGACAGCCTTTCGCCCCCTTCGCTCCGGCCTCTGAGGCGGCCGGTACCCCTTTCTTGGATGAGACAGAACCCTTGACGGGCCGTTCGCAGATTTTTGCCCGGGCTTTATTTACCGAGGCGGCCGGTACCTCCGTCTGCCTTGGATGGACCGCATCCGCAGATTTTCGTCCGGCCTTAGCTTAAGGAGACGGCCGTTGCCTCCGATCCTCCGGGCTAGAGCCGGGTGAGGTCGTCTCGAACCACGTGCCTGAAGGCCGCCTCGCGCCGGATTCGGCCCCGCTCATTCGTCGGAGTGACCGCCCGACGCGGGCATCGCTAGATTAGCCGTGGCCCCGATCCTTCCCCATCGACAGCCTTTCGCCCCCTTCGCTCCGGCCTCTGAGGCGGCCGGTACCCCTTTCTTGGATGAGACAGAACCCTTGACGGGCCGTTCGCAGATTTTTGCCCGGCCTGTGTTTAAGGAGGCGGCCGGTACCTCCCTCCTTGGATGACCAACAACCCTTGACGGGCCATTCGCAGATTTTTGCCCGGCCTGTGTTTAAGGAGGCGGCCGGTACCTCCCTCCTTGGATGACCAACAACCCTTGACGGGCCATTCGCAGATTTTTGCCCGGCCTGTGTTTAAGGAGGCGGCCGGTACCTCCCTCCTTGGATGACCAACAACCCTTGACGGGCCATTCGCAGATTTTTGCCCGGCCTGTGTTTAAGGAGGCGGCCGGTACCTCCCACCTTGGATGACCCACTACCCTTGACGGGCCCATTCGCAGATTTTTGCCCGGCCTGTGTTTAGGGAGGCGACCGGTCCTCCGTAGCTTGATCGGATTTCCCTTCCGGCCTGTGTTTAAGGAGGCGGCCGGTCCTCCGTAGCTTGACCGGATTTCCCTTCCAGCCTGTGTTTAAGGAGGCGGCTGGTCCTCCCCGGTCGGTTGCCAAGCGACCGGGACCCGCAAGTGGGCAGGAACCGTCCACCCAACGCCGGCGAGCCGGGGCCGGTGGGGGCCCTACCAAGGCGGGTCTAACTTCAGGCGGTGCAAACGGGGGAGGGGGGTAAGGACGGCTGCCGGGAGCAGACAGCCGTCCCCGGGAGGGGGTAGTAGCTTCGCGGCGGCCGCCGGGAGCAGACGGCCGTCCGCGCATTCTGCCAATGCCTGTAGGACTTTGAATATTTCACAGCCGTGCTGTGGCACTTAGAAAATTTTTCAGAGACGTGGCACTTAGAAAGTTTTTCAGAGATGTGGCACTTTGAAAGTTTTTGAGAGATGTGGCACTTTGAAAGTTTTTGAGAGATGTGGCACTTAGAAATTTTTTGAGAGATGTGGCACTTAGAAATTTTTTGAGAGATGTGGCACTTTGAAAATTTTTGAGAAATGTGGCACTTAGAAAATTTTCTCTCTCTCTCTGGAAGTGCCGTGCCTTCTTCAGTTCTGCTATCCGAGCAGGGGACGCTTGCTGGCGGCCGTTACCAGCGCTCGGACCAGGCCCAATTGATTTGCATGGAAAACAATTGCGTCCCCCATGCTCGTTCTGACTATATTTTGCGAAAGGGGGGTAAAGTGATGAGTACACTAAGTGGGGGGACCAACCCATGTACTCTAGAAAAAGTACATGGGTTGACAAAAGACCAGTTGGTAATGCACCCCTGGTACCCAAACCCCTGGTACCTTTAGGCACTTAGAAAAAATTTCGCCCAAATTTGGAGGTCGCTCCAGGGGAAGAGGCCGAATTTTCGCCTATTACGGCCGACCGCGGGAACCAGCCGAGGCGGACGCTTTTCGGCGCAAGAGCCGTTGGCACTTAGAAAATATTCGCTAAACTTCAAAGGACCTCCAGGGGAAGAGGCCGAATTGTCACTTTTTCTGGCCGACATCGGGAACCAGCCGAGTCGGACTCTTTACGGCGGAGCAGCCGTTGGCACTTAGAAAATATTCGCCAAACTCGGCCGGACTTCCAGGGGAAGAGGCCGAATTGTCACTTGTTCTGCCCGACATCGGGAACCAGCCGAGTCGGACACTTTAAGGCGGAGCAGCCGTTGGCACTTAGAAAATATTCGCCAAACTTGAACGGACCTCCAGGGGAAGAGGCCGAATTTTCACCTGTTCTGGCCGACATCGGGAACCAGCCGAGTCGGACGCTTTAAGGCGGAGCAGCCGTTGGCACTTAGAAAATATTCCCCAAACTTGAACGGACCTCCAGGGGAAGAGGCCGAATTTTCACTTGTTCTGGCCGACATCGGGAACCAGCCGAGTCGGACGCTTTAAGGCGGAGCAGCCGTTGGCACTTAGAAAATATTCGTTAAACTTCAACTGACCTCCAGGGGAAGAGGCCGAATTTCCACTTATTCTGGCCGACATCGGGAACCAGCCGAGTCGGACGCTTTACGGCGGAGCAGCCGTTGGCACTTAGGAAATATTCGCCTTAACTCGGCCGGACTTCCAGGGGAAGAGGCCGGATTTTCACTTGTTCTGGCCGACATCGGGAACCAGCCGAGTCGGACTCTTTACGGCGGAACAGCCGTTGGCACTTAGGAAATATTCGCCGAACTCGGCCGGACTTCCAGGGGAAGAGGCCGATTTTTCACTTGTTCTGGCCGACATCGGGAACCAGCCGAGTCGGACCCTTTACGGCGGAACAGCCGTTGGCACTTAGGAAATATTTGCCTTAACTCGGCCGGACTTCCAGGGGAAGAGGCCGGATTTTCACTTGTTCTGGCCGACATCGGGAACCGGCCGAGTCGGACACTTTAAGGCTGAGCAGCCGTTGGCACTTAGGAAATATTCGCCTTAACTCGGCCGGACTTCCAGGGGAAGAGGCCGGATTTTCACTTGTTCTGGCCGACATCGGGAACCAGCCGAGTCGGACACTTTAAGGCTGAGCAGCCGTTGGCACTTAGGAAATATTCGCCTTAACTCGGCCGGACTTCCAGGGGAAGAGGCCGGATTTTCACTTGTTCTGGCCGACATCGGGAACCAGCCGAGTCGGACTCTTTACGGCGGAACAGCCGTTGGCACTTAGGAAATATTTGCCTTAACTCGGCCGGACTTCCAGGGGAAGAGGCCGAATTTTCACTTGTTCTGGCCGACATCGGGAACCAGCCGAGTCGGACTCTTTACGGCGGAACAGCCGTTGGCACTTAGGAAATATTCGCCGAACTTGGCCGGACTTCCAGGGGAAGAGGCCGATTTTTCACTTGTTCTGGCCGACATCGGGAACCAGCCGAGTCGGACTCTTTACGGCGGAACAGCCGTTGGCACTTAGGAAATATTTGCCTTAACTCGGCCGGACTTCCAGGGGAAGAGGCCGAATTTTCACTTGTTCTGGCCGACATCGGGAACCAGCCGAGTCGGACTCTTTACGGCGGAACAGCCGTTGGCACTTAGGAAATATTCGCCGAACTTGGCCGGACTTCCAGGGGAAGAGGCCGATTTTTCACTTGTTCTGGCCGACATCGGGAACCAGCCGAGTCGGACCCTTTACGGCGGAACAGCCGTTGGCACTTGGGAAATATTTGCCTTAACTCGGCCGGACTTCCAGGGGAAGAGGCCGATTTTTCACTTGTTCTGGCCGACATCGGGAACCAGCCGAGTCGGACTCTTTACGGCGGAACAGCCGTTGGCACTTAGGAAATATTTGCCTTAACTCGGCCGGACTTCCAGGGGAAGAGGCCGAATTTTCACTTGTTCTGGCCGACATCGGGAACCAGCCGAGTCGGACTCTTTACGGCGGAACAGCCGTTGGCACTTAGAAAATATTCGTTAAACTTCAACTGACCTCCAGGGGAAGAGGCCGAATTTTCACTTGTTCTGGCCGACATCGGGAACCAGCCGAGTCGGACTCTTTACGGCGGAACAGCCGTTGGCACTTAGAAAATATTCGTTAAACTTCAACTGACCTCCAGGGGAAGAGGCCGAATTTTCACTTGTTCTGGCCGACATCGGGAACCAGCCGAGTCGGACGCTTTTCGGCGGAGCAGCCGTTGGCACTTAGAAAATATTCGTTAATCTTGAACGGACCTCCAGGGGAAGAGGCCGAATTTCCACTTATTCTGGCCGACATCGGGAACCAGCCGAGTCGGACGCTTTACGGCGGAGCAGCCGTTGGCACTTAGGAAATATTTGCCTTAACTCGGCCGGACTTCCAGGGGAAGAGGCCGATTTTTCACTTGTTCTGGCCGACATCGGGAACCAGCCGAGTCGGACCCTTTACGGCGGAACAGCCGTTGGCACTTAGGAAATATTTGCCTTAACTCGGCCGGACTTCCAGGGGAAGAGGCCGATTTTTCACTTGTTCTGGCCGACATCGGGAACCAGCCGAGTCGGACTCTTTACGGCGGAACAGCCGTTGGCACTTAGGAAATATTCGCCAAAATGTTCCGGACCTCCAGGGGAAGAGGCCGAATATTCACTCGTTCTGGCCGACATCGGGAACCAGCCGAGTCGGACACTTTACGGCGGAGCAGCCGTTGGCACTTAGGAAATATTCGTTAAACTTCAACTGACCTCCAGGGGAAGAGGCCGAATTTTCACTTGTTCTGGCCGACATCGGGAACCAGCCGAGTCGGTCTCTTTACGGCGGAGCAGCCGTTAGCACTTAGGAAATATTCGCCGAACTTGGCCGGACTTCCAGGGGAAGAGGCCGGATTTTCACTTGTTCTGGCCGACATCGGGAACCAGCCGAGTCGGACACTTTACGGCGGAGCAGCCGTTGGCACTTAGGAAATATTTGCCTTAACTCGGCCGGACTTCCAGGGGAAGAGGCCGGATTTTCACTTGTTCTGGCCGACATCGGGAACCAGCCGAGTCGGACACTTTAAGGCTGAGCAGCCGTTGGCACTTAGGAAATATTTACCTTAACTCGGCCGGACTTCCAGGGGAAGAGGCCGATTTTTCACTTGTTCTGGCCGACCGGGTGAACCGGCCGAGGCGGACACTTTACGGCGGAGCAGCCGTTGGCACTTAGGAAATATTCGCCAAAATGTTCCGGACCTCCAGGGGAAGAGGCCGAATTTTCACTTGTTCTGGCCGACCGGGGGAACCGGCCGAGGCGGACACTTTACGGCGGAGCACCCGTTGGCACTTAGAAAATATTCGCCAAAATGTTCCGGACCTCCAGGGAAAGAGGCCGAATTTTCGCTCGTTCGGGCCGACCGGGAGAACCGGCCGAGGCGGACACTTTACGGCGGTTGAGCCGTTGGCACTTAGGAAATATTCGCCAAAATGTTCCGGACCTCCAGGGGAAGAGGCCGAATTTTCACTTGTTCTGGCCGACCGGGGGAACCAGCCGAGGCGGACACTTTACGGCGGAGCACCCGTTGGCACTTAGAAAATATTCGCCAAAATGTTCCGGACCTCCAGGGAAAGAGGCCGAATTTTCGCTCGTTCGGGCCGACCGGGAGAACCGGCCGAGGCGGACACTTTACGGCGGTTGAGCCGTTGGCACTTAGAAATTATTCAGACTTCCATCAAACACACATCGGCCTTTTGCCGTCACTGCCCGGGATGGGCACCGTGGTAGCTCGGACAGTTCGTGTGACAGCTTCCGCTGGCACTTAGACAATTTTTAAAATGAAAATAAACAGTTCTGCACATACGTGCCGACTATATTTTGCGAAAGGGGGGTAAAGTGATGAGTACACTAACTGGGGGGACCAAGTACATAAAGCCTACCCCTGGTACCTCAGAGAGGCCGAATTGACACATTTTGTGTCCGACCGCGGGAACCAGCCGAGGCGGACGCTTTTCGGCGCAAGAGCCGTTGGCACTTAGAAAATATTCGTTAATCTTGAACGGACCTCCAGGGGAAGAGGCCGAATTTTCACTTGTTCTGGCCGACATCGGGAACCAGCCGAGTCGGACGCTTTACGGCGGAGCAGCCGTTGGCACTTAGGAAATATTCGTTAATCTTGAACGGACCTCCAGGGGAAGAGGCCGAATTTTCACTTGTTCTGGCCGACATCGGGAACCAGCCGAGTCGGACGCTTTACGGCGGAGCAGCCGTTGGCACTTAGAAAATATTCGTTAAACTTCAACTGACCTCCAGGGGAAGAGGCCGAATTTCCACTTGTTCTGGCCGACATCGGGAACCAGCCGAGTCGGACGCTTTACGGCGGAAGAGCCGATGGCACTTAGAAAATATTCGTTAAACTTGACAGGACCTCCAGGGGAAGAGGCCGAATTTTCGCTCGTTCAGGCCGACCGGAGGAACCGGCCGAGTCGGACACCTTACGGCGGAAGAGCCGATGGCACTTAGAAAATATTCGCCAAAATGTTCCGGACCTCCAGGGGAAGAGGCCGAATTTTCACTTGTTCAGGCCGACCGGAGGAACCGGCCGAGTCGGACACCTTACGGCGGAAGAGCCGATGGCACTTAGAAAATATTCGTTAAACTTGACAGGACCTCCAGGGGAAGAGGCCGAATTTTCGCTCGTTCAGGCCGACCGGAGGAACCGGCCGAGTCGGACACCTTACGGCGGAAGAGCCGATGGCACTTAGAAAATATTCGTTAAACTTGACAGGACCTCCAGGGGAAGAGGCCGAATTTTCGCTCGTTCAGGCCGACCGGAGGAACCGGCCGAGTCGGACACCTTACGGCGGAAGAGCCGATGGCACTTAGAAAATATTCGTTAAACTTGACAGGACCTCCAGGGGAAGAGGCCGAATTTTCGCTCGTTCAGGCCGACCGGAGGAACCGGCCGAGTCGGACACATTACGGCGGAAGAGCCGATGGCACTTAGAAAATATTCGTTAAACTTGACAGGACCTCCAGGGGAAGAGGCCGAATTTTCGCTCGTTCAGGCCGACCGGAGGAACCGGCCGGGTCGGACACCTTACGGCGGAAGAGCCGATGGCACTTAGAAAATATTCGCCAAAATGTTCCGGACCTCCAGGGGAAGAGGCCGAATTTTCACTTGTTCAGGCCGACCGGAGGAACCGGCCGGGTCGGACACGTTACGGCGGAACAGCCGTTGGCACTTAGAAAATATTCGTCAAAGTCGTCCGGACCTCCAGGGGAAGAGGCCGAATTTTCGCTCGTTCGGGCCGACCGGAGGAACCGGCCGGGTCGGACACGTTACGGCGCAACAGCCGTTCGCACTTAGAAAATATTCGTTAAACTTCACAGGACCTCCAGGGGAAGAGGCCGAATTTTCGCTCGTTCGGGCCGACCGGAGGAACCGGCCGGGTCGGACACGTTACGGCGCAACAGCCGTTCGCACTTAGAAAATATTCGCCAAAGTCGTCCGGACCTCCAGGGGAAGAGGCCGAATTTTCGCTCGTTCGGGCCGACCGGAGGAACCAGCCGGGTCGGACACGTTACGGCGCAACAGCCGTTGGCACTTTGAAAATATTCGCCAAAATGTTCCGGACCTCCAGGGGAAGAGGCCGAATTTTCGCTCGTTCGGGCCGACCGGAGGAACCGGCCGGGTCGGACACGTTACGGCGCAACAGCCGTTGGCACTTTGAAAATATTCGCCAAAATGTTCCGGACCTCCAGGGGAAGAGGCCGAATTTTCGCTCGTTCAAGCCGACCGGAGGAACCAGCCGGGTCGGACACGTTACGGCGCAACAGCCGTTGGCACTTTGAAAATATTCGCCAAAATGTTCCGGACCTCCAGGGGAAGAGGCCGAATTTTCGCTCGTTCAAGCCGACCGGAGGAACCAGCCGGGTCGGACACGTTACGGCGCAACAGCCGTTGGCACTTTGAAAATATTCGCCAAAATGTTCCGGACCTCCAGGGGAAGAGGCCGAATTTTCGCTCGTTCGGGCCGACCGGAGGAACCGGCCGGGTCGGACACGTTACGGCGCAACAGCCGTTGGCACTTTGAAAATATTCGCCAAAATGTTCCGGACCTCCAGGGGAAGAGGCCGAATTTTCGCTCGTTCAAGCCGACCGGAGGAACCAGCCGGGTCGGACACGTTACGGCGCAACAGCCGTTGGCACTTTGAAAATATTCGCCAAAATGTTCCGGACCTCCAGGGGAAGAGGCCGAATTTTCGCTCGTTCAAGCCGACCGGAGGAACCAGCCGGGTCGGACACGTTACGGCGCAACAGCCGTTGGCACTTTGAAAATATTCGCCAAAATGTTCCGGACCTCCAGGGGAAGAGGCCGAATTTTCGCTCGTTCGGGCCGACCGGAGGAACCGGCCGGGTCGGACACGTTACGGCGCAACAGCCGTTGGCACTTTGAAAATATTCGCCAAAATGTTCCGGACCTCCAGGGGAAGAGGCCGAATTTTCGCTCGTTCGGGCCGACCGGAGGAACCGGCCGGGTCGGACACTTTACGGCGCAACAGCCGTTGGCACTTTGAAAATATTCGCCAAAATGTTCCGGACCTCCAGGGGAAGAGGCCGAATTTTCGCTCGTTCGGGCCGACCGGAGGAACCGGCCGGGTCGGACACTTTACGGCGCAACAGCCGTTGGCACTTTGAAAATATTCGCCAAAATGTTCCGGACCTCCAGGGGAAGAGGCCGAATTTTCGCTCGTTCGGGCCGACCGGGAGAACCAGCCGAGGCGGACACTTTACGGCGCAACAGCCGTTGGCACTTTGAAAATATTCGCCAAAATGTTCCGGACCTCCAGGGGAAGAGGCCGAATTTTCGCTCGTTCGGGCCGACCGGGAGAACCAGCCGAGGCGGACACTTTACGGCGGTTGAGCCGTTGGCACTTAGAAATTATTCAGACTTCCATCAAACACACATCGGCCTTTTGCCGTCACTGCCCGGGATGGGCACCGTGGTAGCTCGGACAGTTCGTGTGTGACAGCTTCCGCTGGCACTTAGAAAATTTTTAAAATGAAAATAAACAGTTCTGCACATACGTGCCGACTATATTTTGCGAAAGGGGGGTAAAGTGATGAGTACACTAACTGGGGGGACCAAGTACATAAAGCCCACCCCTGGTACCTCAGAGAGGCCGAATTTTCGAATTCTGAGGCCGAGCTGGGGAACCAGACGAGGCGGACACTTTTCCGAGCGAGAGCCGATGGCACTTAGAAAATTTTCGGCTAAGTCGGCAGGACTTCCAGAGCGAGAGGCCGAATATTCGTCATCTGTGGCCGACCGGGGAACCAGCGAAGGCGGATAGGCGGTCACGGATGTCCCGCCGGCTGGTCCGCGGGCCAATTTGGGTCCCGTAATTTAGCGGTCGCGGTCCGGAATCCACGCCGGCCGGGGAACCAGCGCAGGCGGATAGGCGGTCACGGAGGTCCCGCCGGCTGGTCCGCGGGCCAATTTTGGTCCCGTAAGTGAGCGGCCGCGGCCCGGAATACACGCCGACCGGGGAACCAGCGAAGGCGGATAGGCGGTCACGGAGGTCCCGCCGGCTGGTCCGCGGGCCAATTGGGGTCCCGTAAATTAGCGGTCGCGGCCCGGAATTCGCGCCGGCCGGGGAACCAGCGCAGGCGGATAGGCGGTCACGGAGGTCCCGCCGGCTGGTCCGCGGGCCAATCGGGGTCCCGTAAGTTAGCGGTCGCGGCCCGGAATTCGCGCCGGCCGGGGAACCAGCGCAGGCGGATAGGCGGTCACGGAGGTCCCGCCGGCTGGTCCGCGGGCCAATCGGGGTCCCGTAAGTTAGCGGTCGCGGCCCGGAATTCGCGCCGGCCGGGGAACCAGCGCAGGCGGATAGGCGGTCACGGAGGTCCCGCCGGCTGGTCCGCGGGCCAATCGGGGTCCCGTAAGTTAGCGGTCGCGGCCCGGAATTCGCGCCGGCCGGGGAACCAGCGCAGGCGGATAGGCGGTCACGGAGGTCCCGCCGGCTGGTCCGCGGGCCAATCGGGGTCCCGTAAGTTAGCGGTCGCGGCCCGGAATTCGCGCCGGCCGGGGAACCAGCGCAGGCGGATAGGCGGTCACGGAGGTCCCGCCGGCTGGTCCGCGGGCCAATCGGGGTCCCGTAAGTTAGCGGTCGCGGCCCGGAATTCGCGCCGGCCCGCAGCCACCGCCAGGCGGATAGGCGGTCACGGAGGTCCCGCCGGCCGGTCCGCGGGGGGAACTGCGCCCTCTGGCGGACACGCTATTGTAAATGAATGGGGTTTGGCACTTAGTGCATTTTTCGCCGAAGCCGACGAGCGCTCCGGGCGAGGAGGCCGGATTCTCGCCATCCGTGGCCGGCCGGGGAACCGGCCAAGGCGGATAGGCGGTCACGGGGGTCCCGCCGGCTGGTCCGCGGGCCAATTGGGGTCCCGTAAGTTAGCGGTCGCGGCCCGGAATCCGCGCCGGCCAGCAGCCACCGGGAGGCGGATAGGCTGTCACGGAGGTCCCGCCGGCTGGTCCGCGGGCCATTTAGGGTCCCGTAGGTGAGCGGTCGCGGCCCGGAATCCAGGCCGGCCAGGAGGCACCGCCAGGCGGATAGGCGGTCACGGAGGTCCCGCCAGCTGGTCCGCGGGCCATTTATGGTCCCGTAAGTTAGCGGTCGCGGCCCGGAATCCACGCCGGCCAGGAGGCACCGGCAGGCGGATGGGCGGTCACGGAGGTCCCGCCAGCTGGTCCGCGGGCCGTTTAGGGTCCCGTAAGTTAGCGGTCGCGGCCCGGAATCCACGCCGGCCAGGAGGCACCGCCAGGCGGGTAGGCTGTCACGGAGGTCCCGCCAGCTGGTCCGCGGGCCAATTAGGGTCCCGTAAGTTAGCGGTCGCGGCCCGGAATCCGCGCCGGCCAGCAGCCACCGCCAGGCGGGTAGGCTGTCACGGAGGTCCCGCCGGCCGGTCCGCGGGCCAATCAGGGTCCCGTAAGTGAGCGGTCGCGGCCCGGAATGCACGCCGGCCAGCAGGCACCGCCAGGCGGATAGGCGGTCACGGAGGTCCCGCCGGCCGGTCCGCGGGCCAATCAGGGTCCCGTAAGTGAGCGGTCGCGGCCCGGAATGCACGCCGGCCAGGAGGCACCGCCAGGCGGATAGGCGGTCACGGAGGTCCCGCCGGCCGGTCCGCTGGCCAATTACCTCCAGCCGAGCGGATATGAACTTTATTAGCACCTTCTACGAGATGGCGGAGCCTTATTCGACAACCAGCACCTCGGCTTAGCATTTTCCACGGCCCGCTGATCTTCCAGAAGACGTCCAGCCGGTTTCCTCCTCACATTTTAAGCCGGCCGAGGCTTCCGGCACCCCGGCTAAGCTTTCTCCACGGCCCGCTGAGCTTCCAGAAGACCTCCAGCCGGTTCTCCCGGTGCTTTCCTCCTCACGTTTTAAGCCGGCCGAGGCTTCCGGCACCCCGGCTAAGCTTTTTCCCACGGCCCGCTGAGCTTCCAGGGGACCTCCGGCCGGTTCTCCGCGCGCTTTCCTCCTCACTTTTAAGCCGGCCGAGGCTCCAGGCACCTCGGCTAAGCGTTTTGAACGGCCCGCTGAGCTTCCAGGGGACCTCCAGCCGGTTCTCCGCGCGCCCCCCTCCCAACTTTTTAAGCCGGCCGAGGCTCCAGGCACCCCGGCCAAGCCTTTCCCACGGCCCGCTGAGCTTCCAGGGGACCTCCAGCCGGTTCTCCGCGCGCCCCCCTCCCACCTTTTTAAGCCGGCCGAGGCTCCAGGCACCCCGGCCAAGCCTTTCCCACGGCCCGCTGAGCTTCCAGGGGACATCCAGCCGGTTCTCCGCGCGCCCCCCTCCTAACTCGACGCCCGAGGAGGCTCCAGGCACCCCGGCTGAGCCTTTTCGGCGGCCCGCTGATCTCCCGGAGGTCGCAACGGGGAATTGCCTCCCTCTCGCGGACACGGCGCGTAAATGCACCGCCTCTCGCACTTGGCGCACACTCACTCGCATCGCTACGCCTCCCGCGGCACTTTAAGCGACCGGGACCACCGCGAGCGCGGGCGATGACTAAGAGGCTCCCCGGCCGGCCTCGCGGAGCTCCGACGCTCCCCCGCGGGACTTCCGGCGGCCGGCCGGAGCCTCGGCACGGCTGCCGCACTCCCTAATAACACCCCGCGGGCCCCCGCGAGCCGAACGCTCGCTGCCGCGGGCGACCCGTGGTACCCCACGTGCCGAGGCGGACGCGTGACGGCGCGGGAGCCCTCGGCACTATATCACGGTCACGCATGTAGTCAAATCGTGTAAAATCACCGTTAGTTTATTCACAATATACGTAATAATTAAATACATATCAACACCGCGTATATTATTAATAAACATATGTATGTATTTATTTAATAATTAAATAAATATTAACATCGCGTATAATCATGCGGGCTCCGGGGGAAGGGGCCGATTTTTCGCCGTTCGTGGCCGACCGGGGAACCGGCGAAGGCGGACGCATCGCGGCGCGAGAGCCGTTGGCACTTTGGAAAAAAATAAAATAAAATTCGCCGACCGGGCTCCGGGGAAGAGGCCGATTTTTGGCCGTTCGTGGCCGACTTGGGAACCGGCGAAGGCGGACGCATCGCGGCGCGAGAGCCGTTGGCACTTTGAAAAAAAAAAAAAAAAAAAAAAAAAAAAAAAAATTCGCCCACCGGGCTCCGGGGGAAGAGGCCGGCTTTTCGCCGTTCGCGGCCGACCGGGGAACCGGCGAAGGCGGACGCGCTCTCCAACGAGCCCCGCCGGCCGGAGGAAGTGCGCCCTCTGGCGGACACGCCGTTGTAAATGAATGGGGTTTGGCACTTAGTGCATTTTTCGCCCAAGTCGAAGCGCGCTCCGGGCGAGGAGGCCGGATTCTCGCCACCCGTGGCCGGCCGGGGAACCGGCCAAGGCGGATAGGCTTTCACGGAGGTCCCGCCGGCTGGTCCGCGGGCCGATTAGGGTCCCGCGAGTGAGCGGTGGCGGTCCGGAATCCAGGCCGGCCAGGAGGCACCGCCAGGCGGATAGGCTTTCACGGAGGTCCCGCCGGCTGGTCCGCGGGCCGATTAGGGTCCCGCGAGTGAGCGGTGGCGGTCCGGAATCCAGGCCGGCCAGGAGGCACCGCCAGGCGGATAGGCTTTCACGGAGGTCCCGCCGGCTGGTCCGCGGGCCGATTAGGGTCCCGCGAGTGAGCGGTGGCGGTCCGGAATCCAGGCCGGCCAGGAGGCACCGCCAGGCGGATAGGCTTTCACGGAGGACCCGCCGGCTGGTCCGCGGGCCGATTAGGGTCCCGCGAGTGAGCGGTCGCGGTCCGGAATCCAGGCCGGCCAGGAGGCACCGCCAGGCGGATAGGCTTTCACGGAGGACCCGCCGGCTGGTCCGCGGGCCGATTAGGGTCCCGCGAGTGAGCGGTCGCGGTCCGGAATCCAGGCCGGCCAGGAGGCACCGCCAGGCGGATACACTCTCTAACGAGCCCCGCCGGCTGGTCCGCCGGGGGAAGTGCGCCCTCTGGCGGACACGCCGTTGTAAATGAATGGGGTTTGGCACTTAGTGCATTTTTCGACCAGCGGCAACGCAGGCTGACGGGCGGCCGCTTCCACGGGCCGGCACTACTCTACGGAGGCGCTAGCCGCCTCCGGTGGGGGCCGTGTGATCTCGCTGGATGCCCGAGGACCTTCCGCCAGGCCCGGCCCCAGCTTTTGCGCGCGCCCGGTCCTATTACCTGGTGGAAGCTGGAGGCCGGGGCTCGGCAGCTCGCTGCCCGGGGGACCTTCCGCGAGGCCCGGCCGCAGCTTTTACGCACGGCCGCTGCTATTCTCTGGCTCCGGCTTCGTCCCGGAGGGTGCTTGGGGAACGGCGGCGCACACCGCGAACGGCCGGTGGCGGTCGGCTGGTGGCGGTCGGGGGTGGCGCTTGGGGATGGCGCTTGGGGATGGTGGCGGTCGGCTGGTGGCGGTCGGCTGGTGGCGGTCGCCTTGTGGCGGTCGGGGGTGGCGCTTGGGGATGGTGGCTGTCGCCTTGTGGCGGTCGCCTTGTGGCGGTCGGGGGGTGGCGGTCGGGGATGGCGCTTGGGGATGGTGGCGGTCGGCTGGTGGCGGTCGGCTGGTGGCGGTCGGGGGTGGCGCTTGGGGATGGTGGCTGTCGCCTTGTGGCGGTCGGCTGGTGGCGGTCGGCTGGTGGCGGTCGGGGGTGGCGCTTGGGGATGGTGGCTGTCGCCTTGTGGCGGTCGGCTGGTGGCGGTCGCCTTGTGGCGGTCGGGGGGTGGCGGTCGGGGATGGCGCTTGGGGATGGTGGCTGTCACCTTGTGGCGGTCGGCTGGTGGCGGTCGGCTGGTGGCGGTCGCCTTGTGGCGGTCGGGGGGTGGCGGTCGGGGATGGCGCTTGGGGATGGTGGCGGTCGGCTGGTGGCGGTCGGCTGGTGGCGGTCGGCTGGTGGCGGTCGGGGGTGGCGCTTGGCGATGGTGGCTGTCGCCTTGTGGCGGTCGCCTTGTGGCGGTCGGGGGGTGGCGGTCGGGGATGGCGCTTGGGGATGGTGGCGGTCGGCTGGTGGCGGTCGGCTGGTGGCGGTCGGGGGTGGCGCTTGGGGATGGTGGCTGTCGCCTTGTGGCGGTCGGCTGGTGGCGGTCGCCTTGTGGCGGTCGGGGGGTGGCGGTCGGGGATGGCGCTTGGGGATGGTGGCTGTCGCCTTGTGGCGGTCGGCTGGTGGCGGTCGCCTTGTGGCGGTCGGGGGTGGCGCTTGGGGATGGTGGCTGTCGCCTTGTGGCGGTCGGCTGGTGGCGGTCGCCTTGTGGCGGTCGGGGGGTGGCGGTCGGGGATGGCGCTTGGGGATGGTGGCTGTCGCCTTGTGGCGGTCGGCTGGTGGCGGTCGCCTTGTGGCGGTCGGGGGTGGCGCTTGGGGATGGTGGCTGTCGCCTTGTGGCGGTCGGCGGTGGTGGTTTGGGACCGGCGTCCGGCGCAAAGTGCGTGTTGCGCGGGCCGGAGAAAATTTAGGCCAGGGGCCCGCCGCTGGAGAATTTTTTAGGTACCAGGGGTGGATTTTTTTTGTCACCGCAGGAGGGGGACGTTGCCTCCGTCCGTGTCCGACGGAAAGTGCGTGTTGCGCGGGCCGGAGAAAGTTTAGGCCAGGGGCCCGCCGCTGGAGAAATTTTTAGGTACCAGGGGTGGATTTTTTTTGTCACCGCAGGAGGGGGACGTTGCCTCCGTCGGTGTCCGGCGGAAAGTGCGTGTTGCGCGGCCCGGAGAAAGTTTAGGCCAGGGGCCCGCCGCTGGAGAAATTTTTAGGTACCAGGGGTGGATTTTTTTTGTCACCGCAGGAGGGGGACGTTGCCTCCGTCGGTGTCCGGCGGAAAGTGCGTGTTGCGCGGCCCGGAGAAAGTTTAGGCCCGGGGCCCGCCGCTGGAGGAATTTTTAGGTACCAGGAGCGGATGTACTTACTTCCACAGCGCCCGCGCGCTCCCGGCCGGTGTCCGAGGATGCTGCCTCATCCCCGGACGCGCCTGTTACGCACGCCCGCTGTCATCCTCCGGAGACTGAGTTCCACTTAGTGGAGGCTAAGTTCCACTTGGGGGAGGCTGCCTACTCCCGGCTGACGCCCGAGGATGCTGCCTCATCCCCGGACGCGCCTCTTACGCACGCCCGGTGTCATCCTCCGATCACTAAGTTCCACTTGGAGGCTCACAAGACGGGAGCGGACGCACACCCACGCCCGGCCAGAGTGACCGAGAGGCGGACATACGTTATCTTACGCGCGCCCGCTAACATTCTCCAGAGACTAAGTTAAACTAAGGGGAGGCTGCCTACTCCCGCCTGCCGCCCGAGGATGCTGCCTCATCCCCGGACGAGCCTCTTACGCACGCCCGCTGTCATCCTCCGACGACTAAGTTCCGCTT
>NW_026061318.1:32500-38383 GCF_024217435.2 Syngnathus scovelli
TGGATGGCCTCTGGGTGAGGTTGAGCCGGGGCGTCTCGGTTTCGCTGCCGTACGGTTCGCGCTAGGCCTGCGCGGGCGGCGCGGGGCGCGCGCTCGCGCGGCGGCCGTAGCGCTGGAGTGCGACCCGCAAGTGGGGAGGAACCGTCCACCCAACGCCGGCGGTAGCCGGGGCCGGTGGGGGCCCTACCAAGGCGGGTCATGGGCGCATGTCGGTCAGGTTATAAGAGTGTTGTTTTTTCGCTCCGGGCTAGAGCCGGGTGAGGTCGTCTCGAACCACGTGCCTGAAGGCCGCCTCGCGCCGGATTCGGCCCCGCTCATTCGTCGGAGTGACCGCCCGACGCGGGCATCGCTAGATTAGCCGTGGCCCCGATCCTTCCCCATCGACAGCCTTTCGCCCCCTGTGCTCCGGCCTGTTAATAGAGGCGGCCGGTACCCCTTCCTTGGATGAGAGAGAATCCTTAACGGACCATTCGCAGATTTTCGCCCGGCCTCTGTTTACCGAGGCGGCCGGTACCTCCGTCTGCCTTGGATGGACCGCATCCGCAGATTTTCGTCCGGCCTTAGCTTAAGGAGACGGCCGTTGCCTCCACACCTTGGAGATGATATTCGCTCCGGGCTAGAGCCGGGTGAGGTCGTCTCGAACCACGTGCCTGAAGGCCGCCTCGCGCCGGATTCGGCCCCGCTCATTCGTCGGAGTGACCGCCCGACGCGGGCATCGCTAGATTAGCCGTGGCCCCGATCCTTCCCCATCGACAGCCTTTCGCCCCCTGTACTCCGGCCTGTTAATAGAGGCGGCCGGTACCCCCACCTTGGATGAGCCAGAATCCTTGACGGACCATTCGCAGATTTTTGCCCGGGCTTTGTTTACCGAGGCGGCCGGTACCTCCGTCTGCCTTGGATGGACCGCATCCGCAGATTTTCGTCCGGCCTTAGCTTAAGGAGACGGCCGTTGCCTCCGATCCTCCGGGCTAGAGCCGGGTGAGGTCGTCTCGAACCACGTGCCTGAAGGCCGCCTACGCCGGATTCGGCCCCGCTCATTCGTCGGAGTGACCGCCCGACGCGGGCATCGCTAGATTAGCCGTGGCCCCGATCCTTCCCCATCGACAGCCTTTCGCCCCCTTCGCTCCGGCCTCTGAGGCGGCCGGTACCCCTTTCTTGGATGAGACAGAACCCTTGACGGGCCGTTCGCAGATTTTTGCCCGGGCTTTATTTACCGAGGCGGCCGGTACCTCCGTCTGCCTTGGATGGACCGCATCCGCAGATTTTCGTCCGGCCTTAGCTTAAGGAGACGGCCGTTGCCTCCGATCCTCCGGGCTAGAGCCGGGTGAGGTCGTCTCGAACCACGTGCCTGAAGGCCGCCTACGCCGGATTCGGCCCCGCTCATTCGTCGGAGTGACCGCCCGACGCGGGCATCGCTAGATTAGCCGTGGCCCCGATCCTTCCCCATCGACAGCCTTTCGCCCCCTTCGCTCCGGCCTCTGAGGCGGCCGGTACCCCTTTCTTGGATGAGAGAGAACCCTTGACGGGCCGTTCGCAGATTTTTGCCCGGGCTTTATTTACCGAGGCGGCCGGTACCTCCGTCTGCCTTGGATGGACCGCATCCGCAGATTTTCGTCCGGCCTTAGCTTAAGGAGACGGCCGTTGCCTCCGATCCTCCGGGCTAGAGCCGGGTGAGGTCGTCTCGAACCACGTGCCTGAAGGCCGCCTACGCCGGATTCGGCCCCGCTCATTCGTCGGAGTGACCGCCCGACGCGGGCATCGCTAGATTAGCCGTGGCCCCGATCCTTCCCCATCGACAGCCTTTCGCCCCCTTCGCTCCGGCCTCTGAGGCGGCCGGTACCCCTTTCTTGGATGAGACAGAACCCTTGACGGGCCGTTCGCAGATTTTTGCCCGGGCTTTATTTACCGAGGCGGCCGGTACCTCCGTCTGCCTTGGATGGACCGCATCCGCAGATTTTCGTCCGGCCTTAGCTTAAGGAGACGGCCGTTGCCTCCGATCCTCCGGGCTAGAGCCGGGTGAGGTCGTCTCGAACCACGTGCCTGAAGGCCGCCTCGCGCCGGATTCGGCCCCGCTCATTCGTCGGAGTGACCGCCCGACGCGGGCATCGCTAGATTAGCCGTGGCCCCGATCCTTCCCCATCGACAGCCTTTCGCCCCCTTCGCTCCGGCCTCTGAGGCGGCCGGTACCCCTTTCTTGGATGAGACAGAACCCTTGACGGGCCGTTCGCAGATTTTTGCCCGGCCTGTGTTTAAGGAGGCGGCCGGTACCTCCCTCCTTGGATGACCAACAACCCTTGACGGGCCATTCGCAGATTTTTGCCCGGCCTGTGTTTAAGGAGGCGGCCGGTACCTCCCTCCTTGGATGACCAACAACCCTTGACGGGCCATTCGCAGATTTTTGCCCGGCCTGTGTTTAAGGAGGCGGCCGGTACCTCCCTCCTTGGATGACCAACAACCCTTGACGGGCCATTCGCAGATTTTTGCCCGGCCTGTGTTTAAGGAGGCGGCCGGTACCTCCCACCTTGGATGACCCACTACCCTTGACGGGCCCATTCGCAGATTTTTGCCCGGCCTGTGTTTAGGGAGGCGACCGGTCCTCCGTAGCTTGATCGGATTTCCCTTCCGGCCTGTGTTTAAGGAGGCGGCCGGTCCTCCGTAGCTTGACCGGATTTCCCTTCCAGCCTGTGTTTAAGGAGGCGGCTGGTCCTCCCCGGTCGGTTGCCAAGCGACCGGGACCCGCAAGTGGGCAGGAACCGTCCACCCAACGCCGGCGAGCCGGGGCCGGTGGGGGCCCTACCAAGGCGGGTCTAACTTCAGGCGGTGCAAACGGGGGAGGGGGGTAAGGACGGCTGCCGGGAGCAGACAGCCGTCCCCGGGAGGGGGTAGTAGCTTCGCGGCGGCCGCCGGGAGCAGACGGCCGTCCGCGCATTCTGCCAATGCCTGTAGGACTTTGAATATTTCACAGCCGTGCTGTGGCACTTAGAAAATTTTTCAGAGACGTGGCACTTAGAAAGTTTTTCAGAGATGTGGCACTTTGAAAGTTTTTGAGAGATGTGGCACTTTGAAAGTTTTTGAGAGATGTGGCACTTAGAAATTTTTTGAGAGATGTGGCACTTAGAAATTTTTTGAGAGATGTGGCACTTTGAAAATTTTTGAGAAATGTGGCACTTAGAAAATTTTCTCTCTCTCTGGAAGTGCCGTGCCTTCTTCAGTTCTGCTATCCGAGCAGGGGACGCTTGCTGGCGGCCGTTACCAGCGCTCGGACCAGGCCCAATTGATTTGCATGGAAAACAATTGCGTCCCCCATGCTCGTTCTGACTATATTTTGCGAAAGGGGGGTAAAGTGATGAGTACACTAAGTGGGGGGACCAACCCATGTACTCTAGAAAAAGTACATGGGTTGACAAAAGACCAGTTGGTAATGCACCCCTGGTACCCAAACCCCTGGTACCTTTAGGCACTTAGAAAAAATTTCGCCCAAATTTGGAGGTCGCTCCAGGGGAAGAGGCCGAATTTTCGCCTATTACGGCCGACCGCGGGAACCAGCCGAGGCGGACGCTTTTCGGCGCAAGAGCCGTTGGCACTTAGAAAATATTCGCTAAACTTCAAAGGACCTCCAGGGGAAGAGGCCGAATTGTCACTTTTTCTGGCCGACATCGGGAACCAGCCGAGTCGGACGATTTACGGCGGAGCAGCCGTTGGCACTTAGAAAATATTCGCCAAACTCGGCCGGACTTCCAGGGGAAGAGGCCGAATTGTCACTTGTTCTGCCCGACATCGGGAACCAGCCGAGTCGGACACTTTAAGGCTGAGCAGCCGTTGGCACTTAGGAAATATTCGCCGAACTCGGCCGGACTTCCAGGGGAAGAGGCCGGATTTTCACTTGTTCTGGCCGACATCGGGAACCAGCCGAGTCGGACTCTTTACGGCGGAACAGCCGTTGGCACTTAGGAAATATTCGCCGAACTCGGCCGGACTTCCAGGGGAAGAGGCCGAATATTCACTTGTTCTGGCCGACATCGGGAACCAGCCGAGTCGGACGCTTTACGGCGGAGCAGCCGTTGGCACTTAGAAAATATTCGTTAAACTTCAACTGACCTCCAGGGGAAGAGGCCGAATTTTCACTTGTTCTGGCCGACATCGGGAACCAGCCGAGTCGGACGCTTTACGGCGGAACAGCCGTTGGCACTTAGAAAATATTCGTTAATCTTGAACGGACCTCCAGGGGAAGAGGCCGAATTTTCACTTGTTCTGGCCGACATCGGGAACCAGCCGAGTCGGACGCTTTACGGCGGAGCAGCCGTTGGCACTTAGAAAATATTCGTTAAACTTCAACTGACCTCCAGGGGAAGAGGCCGAATTTTCACTTGTTCTGGCCGACATCGGGAACCAGCCGAGTCGTACCCTTTACGGCGGAACAGCCGTTGGCACTTAGGAAATATTTGCCTTAACTTGGCCGCACTTCCAGGGGAAGAGGCCGAATTTTCACTTGTTCTGGCCGACATCGGGAACCAGCCGAGTGGGACCCTTTACGGCGGAGCAGCCGTTGGCACTTAGGAAATATTCGCCAAAATGTTCCGGACCTCCAGGGGAAGAGGCCGAATTTTCGCTCGTTCGGGCCGACCGGGAGAACCAGCCGGGTCGGACACGTTACGGCGCAACAGCCGTTAGCACTTAGAAAATATTTGCCAAAATGTTCCGGACTTCCAGGGGAAGAGGCCGGATTTTCACTTGTTCTGGCCGACATCGGGAACCAGCCGAGTCGGACCCTTTAAGGCTGAGCAGCCGTTGGCACTTAGGAAATATTCGCCTTAACTCGGCCGGACTTCCAGGGGAAGAGGCCGGATTTTCACTTGTTCTGGCCGACATCGGGAACCAGCCGAGTCGGACACTTTAAGGCTGAGCAGCCGTTGGCACTTAGGAAATATTTGCCTTAACTCGGCCGGACTTCCAGGGGAAGAGGCCGGATTTTCACTTGTTCTGGCCGACATCGGGAACCAGCCGAGTCGGACTCTTTACGGCGGAACAGCCGTTGGCACTTAGGAAATATTCGCCGAACTCGGCCGGACTTCCAGGGGAAGAGGCCGAATTTTCACTTGTTCTGGCCGACATCGGGAACCAGCCGAGTCGGACTCTTTACGGCGGAGCAGCCGTTGGCACTTAGGAAATATTTGCCAAAATGTTCCGGACCTCCAGGGGAAGAGGCCGAATATTCACTTGTTCTGGCCGACATCGGGAACCAGCCGAGTCGGACACTTTACGGCGGAGCAGCCGTTGGCACTTAGGAAATATTCGTTAAACTTCAACTGACCTCCAGGGGAAGAGGCCGAATTTCCACTTGTTCTGGCCGACATCGGGAACCAGCCGAGTCGGACGCTTTACGGCGGAGCAGCCGTTGGCACTTAGAAAATATTCGCCGAACTTGGCCGGACTTCCAGGGGAAGAGGCCGGATTTTCACTTGTTCTGGCCGACATCGGGAACCAGCCGAGTCGGACACTTTACGGCGGAGCAGCCGTTGGCACTTAGAAAATATTCGTTAATCTTGAACGGACCTCCAGGGGAAGAGGCCGAATATTCACTTGTTCTGGCCGACATCGGGAACCAGCCGAGTCGGACACTTTAAGGCTGAGCAGCCGTTGGCACTTAGGAAATATTCGCCTTAACTCGGCCGGACTTCCAGGGGAAGAGGCCGGATTTTCACTAGTTCTGGCCGACATCGGGAACCAGCCGAGTCGGACTCTTTACGGCGGAACAGCCGTTGGCACTTAGGAAATATTTGCCTTAACTCGGCCGGACTTCCAGGGGAAGAGGCCGGATTTTCACTTGTTCTGGCCGACATCGGGAACCAGCCGAGTCGGACACTTTAAGGCTGAGCAGCCGTT
>NW_026061319.1:0-5000 GCF_024217435.2 Syngnathus scovelli
CTGTTCCGCCGTAAAGAGTCCGACTCGGCTGGTTCCCGATGTCGGCCAGAACTAGTGAAAATCCGGCCTCTTCCCCTGGAAGTCCGGCCGAGTTAAGGCGAATATTTCCTAAGTGCCAACGGCTGCTCAGCCTTAAAGTGTCCGACTCGGCTGGTTCCCGATGTCGGCCAGAACAAGTGAAAAATCGGCCTCTTCCCCTGGAAGTCCGGCCGAGTTCGGCGAATATTTCCTAAGTGCCAACGGCTGTTCCGCCGTAAAGAGTCCGACTCGGCTGGTTCCCGATGTCGGCCAGAACAAGTGAAAATCCGGCCTCTTCCCCTGGAAGTCCGGCCGAGTTAAGGCAAATATTTCCTAAGTGCCAACGGCTGCTCAGCCTTAAAGTGTCCGACTCGGCTGGTTCCCGATGTCGGCCAGAACAAGTGAAAATCCGGCCCTCTTCCCCTGGAAGTCCGGCGAGTTAAGGCAAATATTTCCTAAGTGCCAACGGCTGTTCCGCCGTAAAGAGTCCGACTCGGCTGGTTCCCGATGTCGGCCAGAACTAGTGAAAATCCGGCCTCTTCCCCTGGAAGTCCGGCCGAGTTAAGGCGAATATTTCCTAAGTGCCAACGGCTGCTCAGCCTTAAAGTGTCCGACTCGGCTGGTTCCCGATGTCGGCCAGAACAAGTGAATATTCGGCCTCTTCCCCTGGAGGTCCGTTCAAGATTAACGAATATTTTCTAAGTGCCAACGGCTGCTCCGCCGTAAAGTGTCCGACTCGGCTGGTTCCCGATGTCGGCCAGAACAAGTGAAAATCCGGCCTCTTCCCCTGGAAGTCCGGCCAAGTTCGGCGAATATTTTCTAAGTGCCAACGGCTGCTCCGCCGTAAAGCGTCCGACTCGGCTGGTTCCCGATGTCGGCCAGAACAAGTGGAAATTCGGCCTCTTCCCCTGGAGGTCAGTTGAAGTTTAACGAATATTTCCTAAGTGCCAACGGCTGCTCCGCCGTAAAGTGTCCGACTCGGCTGGTTCCCGATGTCGGCCAGAACAAGTGAATATTCGGCCTCTTCCCCTGGAGGTCCGGAACATTTTGGCAAATATTTCCTAAGTGCCAACGGCTGCTCCGCCGTAAAGAGTCCGACTCGGCTGGTTCCCGATGTCGGCCAGAACAAGTGAAAATTCGGCCTCTTCCCCTGGAAGTCCGGCCGAGTTCGGCGAATATTTCCTAAGTGCCAACGGCTGTTCCGCCGTAAAGAGTCCGACTCGGCTGGTTCCCGATGTCGGCCAGAACAAGTGAAAATCCGGCCTCTTCCCCTGGAAGTCCGGCCGAGTTAAGGCAAATATTTCCTAAGTGCCAACGGCTGCTCAGCCTTAAAGTGTCCGACTCGGCTGGTTCCCGATGTCGGCCAGAACAAGTGAAAATCCGGCCTCTTCCCCTGGAAGTCCGGCCGAGTTAAGGCGAATATTTCCTAAGTGCCAACGGCTGCTCAGCCTTAAAGGGTCCGACTCGGCTGGTTCCCGATGTCGGCCAGAACAAGTGAAAATCCGGCCTCTTCCCCTGGAAGTCCGGAACATTTTGGCAAATATTTTCTAAGTGCTAACGGCTGTTGCGCCGTAACGTGTCCGACCCGGCTGGTTCTCCCGGTCGGCCCGAACGAGCGAAAATTCGGCCTCTTCCCCTGGAGGTCCGGAACATTTTGGCGAATATTTCCTAAGTGCCAACGGCTGCTCCGCCGTAAAGGGTCCCACTCGGCTGGTTCCCGATGTCGGCCAGAACAAGTGAAAATTCGGCCTCTTCCCCTGGAAGTGCGGCCAAGTTAAGGCAAATATTTCCTAAGTGCCAACGGCTGTTCCGCCGTAAAGGGTACGACTCGGCTGGTTCCCGATGTCGGCCAGAACAAGTGAAAATTCGGCCTCTTCCCCTGGAGGTCAGTTGAAGTTTAACGAATATTTTCTAAGTGCCAACGGCTGCTCCGCCGTAAAGCGTCCGACTCGGCTGGTTCCCGATGTCGGCCAGAACAAGTGAAAATTCGGCCTCTTCCCCTGGAGGTCCGTTCAAGATTAACGAATATTTTCTAAGTGCCAACGGCTGTTCCGCCGTAAAGCGTCCGACTCGGCTGGTTCCCGATGTCGGCCAGAACAAGTGAAAATTCGGCCTCTTCCCCTGGAGGTCAGTTGAAGTTTAACGAATATTTTCTAAGTGCCAACGGCTGCTCCGCCGTAAAGCGTCCGACTCGGCTGGTTCCCGATGTCGGCCAGAACAAGTGAATATTCGGCCTCTTCCCCTGGAAGTCCGGCCGAGTTCGGCGAATATTTCCTAAGTGCCAACGGCTGTTCCGCCGTAAAGAGTCCGACTCGGCTGGTTCCCGATGTCGGCCAGAACAAGTGAAAATCCGGCCTCTTCCCCTGGAAGTCCGGCCGAGTTCGGCGAATATTTCCTAAGTGCCAACGGCTGCTCAGCCTTAAAGTGTCCGACTCGGCTGGTTCCCGATGTCGGGCAGAACAAGTGACAATTCGGCCTCTTCCCCTGGAAGTCCGGCCGAGTTTGGCGAATATTTTCTAAGTGCCAACGGCTGCTCCGCCGTAAATCGTCCGACTCGGCTGGTTCCCGATGTCGGCCAGAAAAAGTGACAATTCGGCCTCTTCCCCTGGAGGTCCTTTGAAGTTTAGCGAATATTTTCTAAGTGCCAACGGCTCTTGCGCCGAAAAGCGTCCGCCTCGGCTGGTTCCCGCGGTCGGCCGTAATAGGCGAAAATTCGGCCTCTTCCCCTGGAGCGACCTCCAAATTTGGGCGAAATTTTTTCTAAGTGCCTAAAGGTACCAGGGGTTTGGGTACCAGGGGTGCATTACCAACTGGTCTTTTGTCAACCCATGTACTTTTTCTAGAGTACATGGGTTGGTCCCCCCACTTAGTGTACTCATCACTTTACCCCCCTTTCGCAAAATATAGTCAGAACGAGCAATGGGGGACGCAATTGTTTTCCATGCAAATCAATTGGGCCTGGTCCGAGCGCTGGTAACGGCCGCCAGCAAGCGTCCCCTGCTCGGATAGCAGAACTGAAGAAGGCACGGCACTTCCAGAGAGAGAGAAAATTTTCTAAGTGCCACATTTCTCAAAAATTTTCAAAGTGCCACATCTCTCAAAAAATTTCTAAGTGCCACATCTCTCAAAAAATTTCTAAGTGCCACATCTCTCAAAAACTTTCAAAGTGCCACATCTCTCAAAAACTTTCAAAGTGCCACATCTCTGAAAAACTTTCTAAGTGCCACGTCTCTGAAAAATTTTCTAAGTGCCACAGCACGGCTGTGAAATATTCAAAGTCCTACAGGCATTGGCAGAATGCGCGGACGGCCGTCTGCTCCCGGCGGCCGCCGCGAAGCTACTACCCCCTCCCGGGGACGGCTGTCTGCTCCCGGCAGCCGTCCTTACCCCCCTCCCCCGTTTGCACCGCCTGAAGTTAGACCCGCCTTGGTAGGGCCCCCACCGGCCCCGGCTCGCCGGCGTTGGGTGGACGGTTCCTGCCCACTTGCGGGTCCCGGTCGCTTGGCAACCGACCGGGGAGGACCAGCCGCCTCCTTAAACACAGGCTGGAAGGGAAATCCGGTCAAGCTACGGAGGACCGGCCGCCTCCATAAACTCAGGCCGGAAGGGAAATCCAATCAAGCTACGGAGGACCGGCCGCCTCCTTAAACACAGGCCGGAAGGGAAATCCAATCAAGCTACGGAGGACCGGCCGCCTCCATAAACTCAGGCCGGAAGGGAAATCCGATCAAGTTACGGAGGACCGGTCGCCTCCCTAAACACAGGCCGGGCAAAAATCCACGAATGGCCCGTCAAGGGTAGAAGGTCATCCAAGGAAGGAGGTACCGGCCGCCTCCTTAAACACAGGCCGGGCAAAAATCTGCGAATGGCCCGTCAAGGGTAGTAGGTCATCCAAGAAAGGGGGTACCGGCCGCCTCTATTAACAGGCCGGGCAAAAATCTGCGAATGGGCCCGTCAAGGGTAGTGGGTCATCCAAGGAAGGAGGTACCGGCCGCCTCCTTAAACACAGGCCGGGCAAAAATCTGCGAATGGCCCGTCAAGGGTAGTAGGTCATCCAAGAAAGGGGGTACCGGCCGCCTCTATTAACAGGCCGGGCAAAAATCTGCGAATGGGCCCGTCAAGGGTAGTGGGTCATCCAAGGAAGGAGGTACCGGCCGCCTCCTTAAACACAGGCCGGGCAAAAATCTGCGAATGGCCCGTCAAGGGTAGAAGGTCATCCAAGGAGGGAGGTACCGGCCGCCTCCTTAAACACAGGCCGGGCAAAAATCTGCGAACGGCCCTTTAAGGGTTCTGTCTCATCCAAGAAAGGGGTACCGGCCGCCTCAGAGGCCGGAGCGAAGGGGGCGAAAGGCTGTCGATGGGGAAGGATCGGGGCCACGGCTAATCTAGCGATGCCCGCGTCGGGCGGTCACTCCGACGAATGAGCGGGGCCGAATCCGGCGCGAGGCGGCCTTCAGGCACGTGGTTCGAGACGACCTCACCCGGCTCTAGCCCGGAGGATCGGAGGCAACGGCCGTCTCCTTAAGCTAAGGCCGGACGAAAATCTGCGGATGCGGTCCATCCAAGGCAGACGGAGGTACCGGCCGCCTCGGTAAATAAAGCCCGGGCAAAAATCTGCGAACGGCCCGTCAAGGGTTCTGGCTCATCCAAGAAAGGGGTACCGGCCGCCTCAGAGGCCGGAGCGAAGGGGGCGAAAGGCTGTCGATGGGGAAGGATCGGGGCCACGGCTAATCTAGCGATGCCCGCGTCGGGCGGTCACTCCGACGAATGAGCGGGGCCGAATCCGGCGCGAGGCGGCCTTCAGGCACGTGGTTCGAGACGACCTCACCCGGCTCTAGCCCGGAGGATCGGAGGCAACGGCCGTCTCCTTAAGCTAAGGCCGGACGAAAATCTGCGGATGCGGTCCATCCAAGGCAGACGGAGGTACCGGCCGCCTCGGTAAACAAAGCCCGGGCAAAAATCTGCGAACGGCCCGTCAAGGG
>NW_026061319.1:17500-38283 GCF_024217435.2 Syngnathus scovelli
CACCACCGCCGACCGCCACAAGGCGACAGCCACCATCCCCAAGCGCCATCCCCGACCGCCACAAGGCGACCGCCACAAGGCGACCGCCACAAGGCGACAGCCACCATCCCCAAGCGCCATCCCCGACCGCCACAAGGCGACCGCCACCAGCCGACCGCCACAAGGCGACAGCCACCATCCCCAAGCGCCATCCCCAAGCGCCACCCCCGACCGCCACCAGCCGACCGCCACCAGCCGACCGCCACCAGCCGACCGCCACCAGCCGACAGCCACCATCCCCAAGCGCCACCCCCGACCGCCGCCCCCCGACCGCCACAAGGCGACCGCCACCAGCCGACCGCCACAAGGCGACAGCCACCATCCCCAAGCGCCACCCCCGACCGCCACCCCCCGACCGCCACCAGCCGACCGCCACCAGCCGACCGCCACCAGCCGACCGCCACAAGGCGACAGCCACCATCCCCAAGCGCCATCCCCGACCGCCACCCCCCGACCGCCACAAGGCGACAGCCACCATCCCCAAGCGCCATCCCCGACCGCCACCCCCCGACCGCCACCAGCCGACCGCCACCAGCCGACCGCCACAAGGCGACAGCCACCATCCCCAAGCGCCATCCCCGACCGCCACAAGGCGACCGCCACAAGGCGACCGCCACCAGCCGACCGCCACAAGGTGACAGCCACCATCCCCAAGCGCCATCCCCGACCGCCACCCCCCGACCGCCACAAGGCGACCGCCACCAGCCGACCGCCACAAGGCGACAGCCACCATCCCCAAGCGCCACCCCCGACCGCCACCAGCCGACCGCCACCAGCCGACCGCCACAAGGCGACAGCCACCATCCCCAAGCGCCACCCCCGACCGCCACCAGCCGACCGCCACCAGCCGACCGCCACCATCCCCAAGCGCCATCCCCGACCGCCACCCCCCGACCGCCACAAGGCGACCGCCACAAGGCGACAGCCACCATCCCCAAGCGCCACCCCCGACCGCCACAAGGCGACCGCCACCAGCCGACCGCCACAAGGCGACAGCCACCATCCCCAAGCGCCATCCCCGACCGCCACCCCCCGACCGCCACAAGGCGACCGCCACCAGCCGACCGCCACAAGGCGACAGCCACCATCCCCAAGCGCCATCCCCGACCGCCACCCCCCGACCGCCACAAGGCGACCGCCACCAGCCGACCGCCACAAGGCGACAGCCACCATCCCCAAGCGCCACCCCCGACCGCCACAAGGCGACCGCCACCAGCCGACCGCCACAAGGCGACAGCCACCATCCCCAAGCGCCATCCCCGACCGCCACCCCCCGACCGCCACAAGGCGACCGCCACCAGCCGACCGCCACAAGGCGACAGCCACCATCCCCAAGCGCCACCCCCGACCGCCACCAGCCGACCGCCACCAGCCGACCGCCACCATCCCCAAGCGCCATCCCCGACCGCCACCCCCCGACCGCCACAAGGCGACCGCCACAAGGCGACAGCCACCATCGCCAAGCGCCACCCCCGACCGCCACCAGCCGACCGCCACCAGCCGACCGCCACCAGCCGACCGCCACCATCCCCAAGCGCCATCCCCGACCGCCACCCCCCGACCGCCACAAGGCGACCGCCACAAGGCGACAGCCACCATCGCCAAGCGCCACCCCCGACCGCCACCAGCCGACCGCCACCAGCCGACCGCCACCAGCCGACCGCCACCATCCCCAAGCGCCATCCCCGACCGCCACCCCCCGACCGCCACAAGGCGACCGCCACCAGCCGACCGCCACCAGCCGACCGCCACAAGGTGACAGCCACCATCCCCAAGCGCCATCCCCGACCGCCACCCCCCGACCGCCACAAGGCGACCGCCACCAGCCGACCGCCACAAGGCGACAGCCACCATCCCCAAGCGCCACCCCCGACCGCCACCAGCCGACCGCCACCAGCCGACCGCCACAAGGCGACAGCCACCATCCCCAAGCGCCACCCCCGACCGCCACCAGCCGACCGCCACCAGCCGACCGCCACCATCCCCAAGCGCCATCCCCGACCGCCACCCCCCGACCGCCACAAGGCGACCGCCACAAGGCGACAGCCACCATCCCCAAGCGCCACCCCCGACCGCCACAAGGCGACCGCCACCAGCCGACCGCCACCAGCCGACCGCCACCATCCCCAAGCGCCATCCCCAAGCGCCACCCCCGACCGCCACCAGCCGACCGCCACCGGCCGTTCGCGGTGTGCGCCGCCGTTCCCCAAGCACCCTCCGGGACGAAGCCGGAGCCAGAGAATAGCAGCGGCCGTGCGTAAAAGCTGCGGCCGGGCCTCGCGGAAGGTCCCCCGGGCAGCGAGCTGCCGAGCCCCGGCCTCCAGCTTCCACCAGGTAATAGGACCGGGCGCGCGCAAAAGCTGGGGCCGGGCCTGGCGGAAGGTCCTCGGGCATCCAGCGAGATCACACGGCCCCCACCGGAGGCGGCTAGCGCCTCCGTAGAGTAGTGCCGGCCCGCGGAAGCGGCCGCCCGTCAGCCTGCGTTGCCGCTGGTCGAAAAATGCACTAAGTGCCAAACCCCATTCATTTACAACGGCGTGTCCGCCAGAGGGCGCACTTCCCCCGGCGGACCAGCCGGCGGGGCTCGTTAGAGAGTGTATCCGCCTGGCGGTGCCTCCTGGCCGGCCTGGATTCCGGACCGCCACCGCTCACTCGCGGGACCCTAATCGGCCCGCGGACCAGCCGGCGGGTCCTCCGTGAAAGCCTATCCGCCTGGCGGTGCCTCCTGGCCGGCCTGGATTCCGGACCGCGACCGCTCACTCGCGGGACCCTAAACGGCCCGCGGACCAGCCGGCGGGTCCTCCGTGAAAGCCTATCCGCCTGGCGGTGCCTCCTGGCCGGCCTGGATTCCGGACCGCCACCGCTCACTCGCGGGACCCTAATCGGCCCGCGGACCAGCCGGCGGGACCTCCGTGAAAGCCTATCCGCCTGGCGGTGCCTCCTGGCCGGCCTGGATTCCGGACCGCCACCGCTCACTCGCGGGACCCTAATCGGCCCGCGGACCAGCCGGCGGGACCTCCGTGAAAGCCTATCCGCCTGGCGGTGCCTCCTGGCCGGCCTGGATTCCGGACCGCCACCGCTCACTCGCGGGACCCTAATCGGCCCGCGGACCAGCCGGCGGGACCTCCGTGAAAGCCTATCCGCCTTGGCCGGTTCCCCGGCCGGCCACGGGTGGCGAGAATCCGGCCTCCTCGCCCGGAGCGCGCTTCGACTTGGGCGAAAAATGCACTAAGTGCCAAACCCCATTCATTTACAACGGCGTGTCCGCCAGAGGGCGCACTTCCTCCGGCCGGCGGGGCTCGTTGGAGAGCGCGTCCGCCTTCGCCGGTTCCCCGGTCGGCCGCGAACGGCGAAAAGCCGGCCTCTTCCCCCGGAGCCCGGTGGGCGAATTTTTTTTTTTTTTTTTTTTTTTTTTTCAAAGTGCCAACGGCTCTCGCGCCGCGATGCGTCCGCCTTCGCCGGTTCCCAAGTCGGCCACGAACGGCGAAAAATCGGCCTCTTCCCCGGAGCCCGGTCGGCGAATTTTATTTTATTTTTTTCCAAAGTGCCAACGGCTCTCGCGCCGCGATGCGTCCGCCTTCGCCGGTTCCCCGGTCGGCCACGAACGGCGAAAAATCGGCCCCTTCCCCCGGAGCCCGCATGATTATACGCGATGTTAATATTTATTTAATTATTAAATAAATACATACATATGTTTATTAATAATATACGCGGTGTTGATATGTATTTAATTATTACGTATATTGTGAATAAACTAACGGTGATTTTACACGATTTGACTACATGCGTGACCGTGATATAGTGCCGAGGGCTCCCGCGCCGTCACGCGTCCGCCTCGGCACGTGGGGTACCACGGGTCGCCCGCGGCAGCGAGCGTTCGGCTCGCGGGGGCCCGCGGGGTGTTATTAGGGAGTGCGGCAGCCGTGCCGAGGCTCCGGCCGGCCGCCGGAAGTCCCGCGGGGGAGCGTCGGAGCTCCGCGAGGCCGGCCGGGGAGCCTCTTAGTCATCGCCCGCGCTCGCGGTGGTCCCGGTCGCTTAAAGTGCCGCGGGAGGCGTAGCGATGCGAGTGAGTGTGCGCCAAGTGCGAGAGGCGGTGCATTTACGCGCCGTGTCCGCGAGAGGGAGGCAATTCCCCGTTGCGACCTCCGGGAGATCAGCGGGCCGCCGAAAAGGCTCAGCCGGGGTGCCTGGAGCCTCCTCGGGCGTCGAGTTAGGAGGGGGGCGCGCGGAGAACCGGCTGGATGTCCCCTGGAAGCTCAGCGGGCCGTGGGAAAGGCTTGGCCGGGGTGCCTGGAGCCTCGGCCGGCTTAAAAAGTTGGGAGGGGGGCGCGCGGAGAACCGGCTGGAGGTCCCCTGGAAGCTCAGCGGGCCGTTCAAAACGCTTAGCCGAGGTGCCTGGAGCCTCGGCCGGCTTAAAAGTGAGGAGGAAAGCGCGCGGAGAACCGGCCGGAGGTCCCCTGGAAGCTCAGCGGGCCGTGGGAAAAAGCTCAGCCGGGGTGCCGGAAGCCTCGGCCGGCTTAAAACGTGAGGAGGAAAGCACCGGGAGAACCGGCTGGAGGTCTTCTGGAAGCTCAGCGGGCCGCCGAAAACGCGTAGCCGAGGTGCCGGGAGCCTCCTCGGGCGTCAAAAGTGAGGAGCGACGCACCCCCGAGAACCGCCTGGGTCCTCCAGCCACCGTTGAAAAAGACGTCGAGTCAGGCTACCTTAAGAGAGTCACAGCTACTCCCGCCGTTTACCCGCGCGGAGCGTCATCGCCTCCGCGAACCGTCAAAAATAAATAAATACATGAATAAATGTCAAGTGAGCCTACCTTAAGAGAGTCGTAGTTACTCCCGCCGTTCGGCCGCTCAAAGTGTCATCGGAAGCGGACCCACGCAAGTAAGTGTGCGCAAAGTGCGAGAGGTGGTGTTTTTACTCGCCGCGTCCGCCAGAGGGAGGCAATTCCCCGCCGCGACGGCACGGGCAGCTTCCGAGCGTCTCCCCGAGCGCTCGGAAGTCCGTGCGGGGGGGAGATGAGAGCCGTGCGAGGTACCAGGTGGAGCCGGACGGCGCGGTGCTTCCAAGCAGCCGATCCGCTGGGCTTGGAGCTATTTTCGGCCACTTGGCGCGCGAGCACGGCCTCCCGGCGGTGCCGGGGGGTGGTGCGCGAGCGCGCCGGCCGCCGGAGGTCCCGCGGAGGAGCGTCGGAGCTCCGCGAGGCCGGGGAGCCTCTCGGTAATCACCCGGGGCCGGCGGAGCGTTATTCGGCCGCTCTGCGCGCGCGCGCACGGCCTCCCGGCGGTGCCGGGGGGTGGTGCGCGAGCGCGCCGGCCGCCGGAGGTCCCGCGGAGGAGCGTCGGAGCTCCGCGAGGCCGGGGAGCCTCTCGGTAATCACCCGGGGCCGGCGGAGCGTTATTCGGCCGCTCTGCGCGCGCGCGCACGGCCTCCCGGCGGTGCCGGGGGGTGGTGCGCGAGCGCGCCGGCCGCCGGAGGTCCCGCGGAGGAGCGTCGGAGCTCCGCGAGGCCGGGGAGCCTCTCGGTAATCACCCGGGGCCGGCGGAGCGTTATTCGGCCGCTCTGCGCGCGCGCGCACGGCCTCCCGGCGGTGCCGGGGGGTGGTGCGCGAGCGCGCCGGCCGCCGGAGGTCCCGCGGAGGAGCGTCGGAGCTCCGCGAGGCCGGGGAGCCTCTCGGTAATCACCCGGGGCCGGCGGAGCGTTATTCGGCCGCTCTGCGCGCGCGCGCACGGCCTCCCGGCGGTGCCGGGGGGTGGTGCGCGAGCGCGCCGGCCGCCGGAGGTCCCGCGGAGGAGCGTCGGAGCTCCGCGAGGCCGGGGAGCCTCTCGGTAATCACCCGGGGCCGGCGGAGCGTTATTCGGCCGCTCTGCGCGCGCGCGCACGGCCTCCCGGCGGTGCCGGGGGGTGGTGCGCGAGCGCGCCGGCCGCCGGAGGTCCCGCGGAGGAGCGTCGGAGCTCCGCGAGGCCGGGGAGCCTCTCGGTAATCACCCGGGGCCGGCGGAGCGTTATTCGGCCGCTCTGCGCGCGCGCGCACGGCCTCCCGGCGGTGCCGGGGGGTGGTGCGCGAGCGCGCCGGCCGCCGGAGGTCCCGCGGAGGAGCGTCGGAGCTCCGCGAGGCCGGGGAGCCTCTCGGTAATCACCCGGGGCCGGCGGAGCGTTATTCGGCCGCTCTGCGCGCGCGCGCACGGCCTCCCGGCGCCTCCGCGAACCGCCAAAATAAATGTCAAGTGAGCCTACCTTAAGAGAGTCACAGTTACTCCCGCCGTTTACCCGCGCGGAGCGTCATCGCCTCCGCGAACCGTCAAAAATAAATAAATACATAAATAAATAAATGTCAAGTGAGCCTACCTTAAGAGAGTCACAGTTACTCCCGCCGTTTACCCGCGCGGAGCGTCATCGCCTCCGCGAACCGTCAAAAATAAATAAATACATGAATAAATAAATGTCAAGTGAGCCTACCTTAAGAGAGTCACAGTTACTCCCGCCGTTTACCCGCGCGGAGCGTCATCGCCTCCGCGAACCGTCAAAAATAAATAAATACATGAATAAATAGTCAAGTGAGCATACCTTAGGAGAGTCGCAGTTACTCCCGCCGTTCGGCCGCTTAAAGTGCCACGGGAGGCGTAGCAATGCGAGTGAGTGTGCGCCAAGTGCGAGAGGCGGTGTATTTACTCGCCGTGTCCGCGAGAGGGAGGTAACTCCCCGTTGCGACCTCCGGGAGAGCAACGGGCCGCCGAAAACGCTCAGCCGAGGTGCTGGAAGCCTCGGCCGGCTCGCAAAGCGAGGCGCGAGGCACCGGGAGAACCGGCTGGAGGTCCCCTGGAAGCTCAGCGGGCCGTGGGAAACGCTCGGCCGAGGTGCTGGAAGCCTCGGCCGGCTTAAAAGTGAGGAGGAAAGCGCGCGGAGAACCGGCTGGAGGTCCCCTGGAAGCTCAGCGGGCCGTGGGAAACGCTCAGCCGAGGTGCTGGAAGCCTCGGCCGTCTCACAAAGCGAGGCGCGAGGCACCGGGAGAACCGGCTGGAGGTCCCCTGGAAGCTCAGCGGGCCGTGGAGAAAGCTTAGCCGGGGTGCTGGAAGCCTCGGCCGGCTCACAAAGCGAGGCGCGAGGCACCGGGAGAACCGGCTGGAGGTCCCTCGGAAGCTCAGCGGGCCGTGGAGAAAGCTTAGCCGGGGTGCCGGAAGCCTCGGCCGGCTCGCAAAGCGAGGCGCGAGGCACCGGGAGAACCGGCTGGAGGTCCCCTGGAAGCTCAGCGGGCCGTGGGAAAGGCCCGGCCGAGGTGCTGGAAGCCTCGGCCGGCTTAAAACGTGATGAGGAAAGCACCCGGAGAACCGGCTGGACGTCTTCTGTAAGATCAGCGGGCCGTGGAAAATGCTAAGCCGAGGTGCTGGAAGTCGAATAAGGCTTCGTCCAAGGTGCTTATAAAGTTCATATCCGCTCGGCTGGAGGTAATTGGCCAGCCGACCAGCCGGCGGGACCTCCGTGACCGCCTATCCGCCTGCCGGTGCCTCCTGGCCGGCGTGGATTCCGGGCCGCGACCGCTAACTTACGGGACCCTAAATGGCCCGCGGACCAGCTGGCGGGACCTCCGTGACAGCCTATCCGCCTGCCGGTGGCTGCTGGCCGGCGTGCATTCCGGGCCGCGACCGCTAACTTACGGGACCCTAAATGGCCCGCGGACCAGCTGGCGGGACCTCCGTGACAGCCTATCCGCCTGCCGGTGCCTCCTGGCCGGCGTGCATTCCGGGCCGCGACCGCTTACTTACGGGACCCTAAATGGCCCGCGGACCAGCTGGCGGGACCTCCGTGACAGCCTACCCGCCTGGCGGTGGCTGCTGGCCGGCGTGGATTCCGGGCCGCGACCGCTCACTTACGGGACCCTAATTGGCCCGCGGACCAGCTGGCGGGACCTCCGTGACAGCCTACCCGCCTCCCGGTGGCTGCTGGCCGGCGCGGATTCCGGGCCGCGACCGCTAACTTACGGGACCCCAATTGGCCCGCGGACCAGCCGGCGGGACCCCCGTGACCGCCTATCCGCCTTGGCCGGTTCCCCGGCCGGCCACGGATGGCGAGAATCCGGCCTCCTCGCCCGGAGCGCTCGTCGGCTTCGGCGAAAAATGCACTAAGTGCCAAACCCCATTCATTTACAATGGCGTGTCCGCCAGAGGGCGCAGTTCCCCCCGCGGACCAGCCGGCGGGACCTCCGTGACCGCCTATCCGCCCGCGCTGGTTCCCCGGCCGGCGCGAATTCCGGGCCGCGACCGCTAACTTACGGGACCCCGATTGGCCCGCGGACCAGCCGGCGGGACCTCCGTGACCGCCTATCCGCCTGCGCTGGTTCCCCGGCCGGCGCGAATTCCGGGCCGCGACCGCTAACTTACGGGACCCCGATTGGCCCGCGGACCAGCCGGCGGGACCTCCGTGACCGCCTATCCGCCTGCGCTGGTTCCCCGGCCGGCGCGAATTCCGGGCCGCGACCGCTAACTTACGGGACCCCGATTGGCCCGCGGACCAGCCGGCGGGACCTCCGTGACCGCCTATGCGCCTGCGCTGGTTCCCCGGCCGGCGCGAATTCCGGGCCGCGACCGCTAATTTACGGGACCCCAATTGGCCCGCGGACCAGCCGGCGGGACCTCCGTGACCGCCTATCCGCCTTCGCTGGTTCCCCGGTCGGCGTGTATTCCGGGCCGCGGCCGCTCACTTACGGGACCAAAATTGGCCCGCGGACCAGCCGGCGGGACCTCCGTGACCGCCTATCCGCCTGCGCTGGTTCCCCGGCCGGCGTGGATTCCGGACCGCGACCGCTAAATTACGGGACCCAAATTGGCCCGCGGACCAGCCGGCGGGACCTCCGTGACCGCCTATCCGCTTGCGCTGGTTCCCCGGCCGGCGTGGATTCCGGACCGCGACCGCTAAATTACGGGACCCAAATTGGCCCGCGGACCAGCCGGCGGGACCTCCGTGACCGCCTATCCGCCTTCGCTGGTTCCCCGGTCGGCCACAGTTGACGAATATTCGGCCTCTCGCTCTGGAAGTCCTGCCGACTTAGCCGAAAATTTTCTAAGTGCCATCGGCTCTCTCTCGGAAAAGTGTCCGCCTCGTCTGGTTCCCCAGCTCGGCCTCAGAATTCGAAAATTCGGCCTCTCTGAGGTACCAGGGGTAGGCTTTATGTACTTGGTCCCCCCACTTAGTGTACTCATCACTTTACCCCCCTTTCGCAAAATATAGTCGGCACGTATGTGCAGAACTGTTTATTTTCATTTTAAAAATTTTCTAAGTGCCAGCGGAAGCTGTCACACGAACTGTCCGAGCTACCACGGTGCCCATCCCGGGCAGTGACGGCAAAAGGCCGATGTGTGTTTGATGGAAGTCTGAATAATTTCTAAGTGCCAACGGCTCAACCGCCGTAAAGTGTCCGCCTCGGCTGGTTCCTCCGGTCGGCCCGAACGAGCGAAAATTCGGCCTCTTCCCCTGGAGGTCCGGAACATTTTGGCGAATATTTTCAAAGTGCCAACGGCTGTTCCGCCGTAAAGTGTCCGACCCGGCTGGTTCCTCCGGTCGGCCCGAACGAGCGAAAATTCGGCCTCTTCCCCTGGAGGTCCGGACGACTTTGGCGAATATTTTCTAAGTGCCAACGGCTGTTGCGCCGTAACGTGTCCGACCCGGCTGGTTCTCCCGGTCGGCCAGAACGAGCGAAAATTCGGCCTCTTCCCCTGGAGGTCCGGAACATTTTGGCGAATATTTTCAAAGTGCCAACGGCTGTTGCGCCGTAACGTGTCCGACCCGGCTGGTTCCTCCGGTCGGCTTGAACAAGCGAAAATTCGGCCTCTTCCCCTGGAGGTCCGGAACATTTTGGCGAATATTTTCAAAGTGCCAACGGCTGTTCCGCCGTAACGTGTCCGACCCGGCTGGTTCCTCCGGTCGGCCCGAACGAGCGAAAATTCGGCCTCTTCCCCTGGAGGTCCGGAACATTTTGGCGAATATTTTCAAAGTGCCAACGGCTGTTGCGCCGTAACGTGTCCGACCCGGCTGGTTCCTCCGGTCGGCCCGAACGAGCGAAAATTCGGCCTCTTCCCCTGGAGGTCCGGAACATTTTGGCGAATATTTTCAAAGTGCCAACGGCTGTTCCGCCGTAAAGTGTCCGACCCGGCTGGTTCCTCCGGTCGGCCCGAACGAGCGAAAATTCGGCCTCTTCCCCTGGAGGTCCGGAACATTTTGGCGAATATTTTCTAAGTGCCAACGGCTGTTGCGCCGTAAAGTGTCCGACCCGGCTGGTTCCTCCGGTCGCCCCGAACGAGCGAAAATTCGGCCTCTTCCCCTGGAGGTCCGGAACATTTTGGCGAATATTTTCAAAGTGCCAACGGCTGTTCCGCCGTAACGTGTCCGACCCGGCCGGTTCCTCCGGTCGGCCCGAACGAGCGAAAATTCGGCCTCTTCCCCTGGAGGTCCGGAACATTTTGGCGAATATTTTCAAAGTGCCATCGGCTCTTCCGCCGTAAGGTGTCCGACTCGGCCGGTTCCTCCGGTCGGCCTGAACGAGCAAAAATTCGGCCTCTTCCTCTGGAGGTCCTGTCAAGTTTAACGAATATTTTCTAAGTGCGAACGGCTGTTGCGCCGTAACGTGTCCGACCCGGCTGGTTCCTCCGGTCGGCCCGAACGAGCGAAAATTCGGCCTCTTCCCCTGGAGGTCCTGTCAAGTTTAACGAATATTTTCTAAGTGCCATCGGCTCTTCCGCCGTAAGGTGTCCGACTCGGCCGGTTCCTCCGGTCGGCCCGAACGAGCGAAAATTCGGCCTCTTCCCCTGGAGGTCCGGAACATTTTGGCGAATATTTTCAAAGTGCCAACGGCTGTTGCGCCGTAACGTGTCCGACCCGGCCGGTTCCTCCGGTCGGCCCGAACGAGCGAAAATTCGGCCTCTTCCCCTGGAGGTCCGGAACATTTTGGCGAATATTTTCAAAGTGCCAACGGCTGTTGCGCCGTAACGTGTCCGACCCGGCCGGTTCCTCCGGTCGGCCCGAACGAGCGAAAATTCGGCCTCTTCCCCTGGAGGTCCGGAACATTTTGGCGAATATTTTCAAAGTGCCAACGGCTGTTGCGCCGTAACGTGTCCGACCCGGCCGGTTCCTCCGGTCGGCCCGAACGAGCGAAAATTCGGCCTCTTCCCCTGGAGGTCCGGAACATTTTGGCGAATATTTTCAAAGTGCCAACGGCTGTTGCGCCGTAAAGTGTCCGACCCGGCTGGTTCCTCCGGTCGGCCCGAACGAGCGAAAATTCGGCCTCTTCCCCTGGAGGTCCGGACGACTTTGGCGAATATTTTCTAAGTGCGAACGGCTGTTGCGCCGTAACGTGTCCGACCCGGCCGGTTCCTCCGGTCGGCCCGAACGAGCGAAAATTCGGCCTCTTCCCCTGGAGGTCCGGACGACTTTGACGAATATTTTCTAAGTGCCAACGGCTGTTCCGCCGTAACGTGTCCGACCCGGCCGGTTCCTCCGGTCGGCCTGAACAAGTGAAAATTCGGCCTCTTCCCCTGGAGGTCCGGAACATTTTGGCGAATATTTTCTAAGTGCCATCGGCTCTTCCGCCGTAAGGTGTCCGACCCGGCCGGTTCCTCCGGTCGGCCTGAACGAGCGAAAATTCGGCCTCTTCCCCTGGAGGTCCTGTCAAGTTTAACGAATATTTTCTAAGTGCCATCGGCTCTTCCGCCGTAATGTGTCCGACTCGGCCGGTTCCTCCGGTCGGCCTGAACGAGCGAAAATTCGGCCTCTTCCCCTGGAGGTCCTGTCAAGTTTAACGAATATTTTCTAAGTGCCATCGGCTCTTCCGCCGTAAGGTGTCCGACTCGGCCGGTTCCTCCGGTCGGCCTGAACGAGCGAAAATTCGGCCTCTTCCCCTGGAGGTCCTGTCAAGTTTAACGAATATTTTCTAAGTGCCATCGGCTCTTCCGCCGTAAGGTGTCCGACTCGGCCGGTTCCTCCGGTCGGCCTGAACAAGCGAAAATTCGGCCTCTTCCCCTGGAGGTCCGTTCAAGTTTAACGAATATTTTCTAAGTGCCATCGGCTCTTCCGCCGTAAGGTGTCCGACTCGGCTGGTTCCCGATGTCGGCCAGAACAAGTGGAAACTCGGCCTCTTCCCCTGGAGGTCAGTTGAAGTTTAACGAATATTTTCAAAGTGCCAACGGCTGCTCCGCCGTAAAGCGTCCGACTCGGCTGGTTCCCGATGTCGGCCAGAACAAGTGAAAATTCGGCCTCTTCCCCTGGAGGTCCGTTCAAGATTAACGAATATTTTCTAAGTGCCAACGGCTGCTCCGCCGTAAAGCGTCCGACTCGGCTGGTTCCCGATGTCGGCCAGAACAAGTGAAAATTCGGCCTCTTCCCCTGGAGGTCCGTTCAAGATTAACGAATATTTTCTAAGTGCCAACGGCTCTTGCGCCGAAAAGCGTCCGCCTCGGCTGGTTCCCGATGTCGGCCAGAACAAGTGAAAATTCGGCCTCTTCCCCTGGAGGTCCGTTCAAGATTAACGAATATTTTCTAAGTGCCAACGGCTCTTGCGCCGAAAAGCGTCCGCCTCGGCTGGTTCCCGCGGTCGGACACAAAATGTGTCAATTCGGCCTCTCTGAGGTACCAGGGGTGGGCTTTATGTACTTGGTCCCCCCACTTAGTGTACTCATCACTTTACCCCCCTTTCGCAAAATATAGTCGGCACGTATGTGCAGAACTGTTTATTTTCATTTTAAAAATTGTCTAAGTGCCAGCGGAAGCTGTCACACGAACTGTCCGAGCTACCACGGTGCCCATCCCGGGCAGTGACGGCAAAAGGCCGATGTGTGTTTGATGGAAGTCTGAATAATTTCTAAGTGCCAACGGCTCAACCGCCGTAAAGTGTCCGCCTCGGCCGGTTCTCCCGGTCGGCCCGAACGAGCGAAAATTCGGCCTCTTTCCCTGGAGGTCCGGAACATTTTGGCGAATATTTTCTAAGTGCCAACGGCTGCTCCGCCGTAAAGTGTCCGCCTCGGCTGGTTCCCCCGGTCGGCCAGAACAAGTGAAAATTCGGCCTCTTCCCCTGGAGGTCCGGCCAAGTTCGGCGAATATTTCCTAAGTGCCAACGGCTGCTCCGCCGTAAAGAGACCGACTCGGCTGGTTCCCGATGTCGGCCAGAACAAGTGAAAATTCGGCCTCTTCCCCTGGAGGTCAGTTGAAGTTTAACGAATATTTCCTAAGTGCCAACGGCTGCTCCGCCGTAAAGTGTCCGACTCGGCTGGTTCCCGATGTCGGCCAGAACAAGTGAATATTCGGCCTCTTCCCCTGGAGGTCCGGAACATTTTGGCAAATATTTCCTAAGTGCCAACGGCTGCTCCGCCGTAAAGAGTCCGACTCGGCTGGTTCCCGATGTCGGCCAGAACAAGTGAAAATTCGGCCTCTTCCCCTGGAAGTCCGGCCGAGTTCGGCGAATATTTCCTAAGTGCCAACGGCTGTTCCGCCGTAAAGAGTCCGACTCGGCTGGTTCCCGATGTCGGCCAGAACAAGTGAATATTCGGCCTCTTCCCCTGGAGGTCCGTTCAAGATTAACGAATATTTTCTAAGTGCCAACGGCTGCTCCGCCGTAAAGTGTCCGACTCGGCTGGTTCCCGATGTCGGCCAGAACAAGTGAAAATCCGGCCTCTTCCCCTGGAAGTCCGGCCAAGTTCGGCGAATATTTTCTAAGTGCCAACGGCTGCTCCGCCGTAAAGCGTCCGACTCGGCTGGTTCCCGATGTCGGCCAGAACAAGTGGAAATTCGGCCTCTTCCCCTGGAGGTCAGTTGAAGTTTAACGAATATTTCCTAAGTGCCAACGGCTGCTCCGCCGTAAAGTGTCCGACTCGGCTGGTTCCCGATGTCGGCCAGAACAAGTGAATATTCGGCCTCTTCCCCTGGAGGTCCGGAACATTTTGGCAAATATTTCCTAAGTGCCAACGGCTGCTCCGCCGTAAAGAGTCCGACTCGGCTGGTTCCCGATGTCGGCCAGAACAAGTGAAAATCCGGCCTCTTCCCCTGGAAGTCCGGCCGAGTTCGGCGAATATTTTCTAAGTGCCAACGGCTGCTCCGCCGTAAAGCGTCCGACTCGGCTGGTTCCCGATGTCGGCCAGAACAAGTGGAAATTCGGCCTCTTCCCCTGGAGGTCAGTTGAAGTTTAACGAATATTTTCTAAGTGCCAACGGCTGCTCCGCCGTAAAGCGTCCGACTCGGCTGGTTCCCGATGTCGGCCAGAACAAGTGAAAATTCGGCCTCTTCCCCTGGAAGTCCGGCCGAGTTAAGGCAAATATTTCCTAAGTGCCAACGGCTGCTCCGCCTTAAAGCGTCCGACTCGGCTGGTTCCCGATGTCGGCCAGAACAAGTGACAATTCGGCCTCTTCCCCTGGAGGTCCTTTCAAGTTTAACGAATATTTTCTAAGTGCCAACGGCTGCTCCGCCTTAAAGCGTCCGACTCGGCTGGTTCCCGATGTCGGCCAGAACAAGTGACAATTCGGCCTCTTCCCCTGGAGGTCCTTTCAAGTTTAACGAATATTTTCTAAGTGCCAACGGCTGCTCCGCCTTAAAGCGTCCGACTCGGCTGGTTCCCGATGTCGGCCAGAACAGGTGAAAATTCGGCCTCTTCCCCTGGAGGTCCGTTCAAGTTTGGGGAATATTTTCTAAGTGCCAACGGCTGCTCCGCCTTAAAGTGTCCGACTCGGCTGGTTCCCGATGTCGGGCAGAACAAGTGACAATTCGGCCTCTTCCCCTGGAAGTCCGGTCGAGTTTGGCGAATATTTTCTAAGTGCCAACGGCTGCTCCGCCGTAAAGCGTCCGACTCGGCTGGTTCCCGATGTCGGCCAGAACAAGTGAAAATTCGGCCTCTTCCCCTGGAGGTCCGTTCAAGATTAACGAATATTTTCTAAGTGCCAACGGCTCTTGCGCCGAAAAGCGTCCGCCTCGGCTGGTTCCCGATGTCGGCCAGAACAAGTGAAAATTCGGCCTCTTCCCCTGGAGGTCCGTTCAAGATTAACGAATATTTTCTAAGTGCCAACGGCTCTTGCGCCGAAAAGCGTCCGCCTCGGCTGGTTCCCGCGGTCGGACACAAAATGTGTCAATTCGGCCTCTCTGAGGTACCAGGGGTGGGCTTTATGTACTTGGTCCCCCCACTTAGTGTACTCATCACTTTACCCCCCTTTCGCAAAATATAGTCGGCACGTATGTGCAGAACTGTTTATTTTCATTTCAAAAATTGTCTGAGTGCCAGCGGAAGCTGTCACACGAACTGTCCGAGCTACCACGGTGCCCATCCCGGGCAGTGACGGCAAAAGGCCGATGTGTGTTTGATGGAAGTCTGAATAATTTCTAAGTGCCAACGGCTCAACCGCCGTAAAGTGTCCGCCTCGGCCGGTTCTCCCGGTCGGCCCGAACGAGCGAAAATTCGGCCTCTTTCCCTGGAGGTCCGGAACATTTTGGCGAATATTTTCTAAGTGCCAACGGCTGCTCCGCCGTAAAGTGTCCGCCTCGGCTGGTTCCCCCGGTCGGCCAGAACAAGTGAAAATTCGGCCTCTTCCCCTGGAGGTCCGGAACATTTTGGCGAATATTTCCTAAGTGCCAACGGCTGCTCCGCCGTAAAGTGTCCGCCTCGGCCGGTTCACCCAGTCGGCCAGAACAAGTGAAAATTTGGCCTCTTCCCCTGGAGGTCCGGAACATTTTGGCGAATATTTCCTAAGTGCCAACGGCTGCTCCGCCGTAAAGTGTCCGACTCGGCTGGTTCCCCCGGTCGGCCAGAACAAGTGAAAAATCGGCCTCTTCCCCTGGAAGTCCGGCCGAGTTAAGGCAAATATTTCCTAAGTGCCAACGGCTGCTCAGCCTTAAAGGGTCCGACTCGGCTGGTTCCCGATGTCGGCCAGAACAAGTGAAAATTCGGCCTCTTCCCCTGGAAGTCCGGCCGAGTTAAGGCAAATATTTCCTAAGTGCCAACGGCTGTTCCGCCGTAAAGGGTCCGACTCGGCTGGTTCCCGATGTCGGCCAGAACAAGTGAAAAATCGGCCTCTTCCCCTGGAAGTCCGGCCGAGTTCGGCGAATATTTCCTAAGTGCCAACGGCTGTTCCGCCGTAAAGAGTCCGACTCGGCTGGTTCCCGATGTCGGCCAGAACAAGTGAAAATCCGGCCTCTTCCCCTGGAAGTCCGGCCGAGTTAAGGCAAATATTTCCTAAGTGCCAACGGCTGCTCAGCCTTAAAGGGCCCGACTCGGCTGGTTCCCGATGTCGGCCAGAACAAGTGAAAATTCGGCCTCTTCCCCTGGAAGTCCGGCCGAGTTAAGGCAAATATTTCCTAAGTGCCAACGGCTGTTCCGCCGTAAAGGGTCCGACTCGGCTGGTTCCCGATGTCGGCCAGAACAAGTGAAAAATCGGCCTCTTCCCCTGGAAGTCCGGCCGAGTTCGGCGAATATTTCCTAAGTGCCAACGGCTGTTCCGCCGTAAAGAGTCCGACTCGGCTGGTTCCCGATGTCGGCCAGAACAAGTGAAAATCCGGCCTCTTCCCCTGGAAGTCCGGCCGAGTTAAGGCAAATATTTCCTAAGTGCCAACGGCTGCTCAGCCTTAAAGGGCCCGACTCGGCTGGTTCCCGATGTCGGCCAGAACAAGTGACAATTCGGCCTCTTCCCCTGGAAGTCCGGCCGAGTTAAGGCAAATATTTCCTAAGTGCCAACGGCTGTTCCGCCGTAAAGGGTCCGACTCGGCTGGTTCCCGATGTCGGCCAGAACAAGTGAAAAATCGGCCTCTTCCCCTGGAAGTCCGGCCGAGTTCGGCGAATATTTCCCAAGTGCCAACGGCTGTTCCGCCGTAAAGAGTCCGACTCGGCTGGTTCCCGATGTCGGCCAGAACTAGTGAAAATCCGGCCTCTTCCCCTGGAAGTCCGGCCGAGTTAAGGCGAATATTTCCTAAGTGCCAACGGCTGCTCAGCCTTAAAGTGTCCGACTCGGCTGGTTCCCGATGTCGGCCAGAACAAGTGAAAAATCGGCCTCTTCCCCTGGAAGTCCGGCCGAGTTCGGCGAATATTTCCTAAGTGCCAACGGCTGTTCCGCCGTAAAGAGTCCGACTCGGCTGGTTCCCGATGTCGGCCAGAACAAGTGAAAATCCGGCCTCTTCCCCTGGAAGTCCGGCCGAGTTAAGGCAAATATTTCCTAAGTGCCAACGGCTGCTCAGCCTTAAAGTGTCCGACTCGGCTGGTTCCCGATGTCGGCCAGAACAAGTGAAAATCCGGCCTCTTCCCCTGGAAGTCCGGCCGAGTTAAGGCAAATATTTCCTAAGTGCCAACGGCTGTTCCGCCGTAAAGAGTCCGACTCGGCTGGTTCCCGATGTCGGCCAGAACTAGTGAAAATCCGGCCTCTTCCCCTGGAAGTCCGGCCGAGTTAAGGCGAATATTTCCTAAGTGCCAACGGCTGCTCAGCCTTAAAGTGTCCGACTCGGCTGGTTCCCGATGTCGGCCAGAACAAGTGAATATTCGGCCTCTTCCCCTGGAGGTCCGTTCAAGATTAACGAATATTTTCTAAGTGCCAACGGCTGCTCCGCCGTAAAGTGTCCGACTCGGCTGGTTCCCGATGTCGGCCAGAACAAGTGAAAATCCGGCCTCTTCCCCTGGAAGTCCGGCCAAGTTCGGCGAATATTTTCTAAGTGCCAACGGCTGCTCCGCCGTAAAGCGTCCGACTCGGCTGGTTCCCGATGTCGGCCAGAACAAGTGGAAATTCGGCCTCTTCCCCTGGAGGTCAGTTGAAGTTTAACGAATATTTCCTAAGTGCCAACGGCTGCTCCGCCGTAAAGTGTCCGACTCGGCTGGTTCCCGATGTCGGCCAGAACAAGTGAATATTCGGCCTCTTCCCCTGGAGGTCCGGAACATTTTGGCAAATATTTCCTAAGTGCCAACGGCTGCTCCGCCGTAAAGAGTCCGACTCGGCTGGTTCCCGATGTCGGCCAGAACAAGTGAAAATTCGGCCTCTTCCCCTGGAAGTCCGGCCGAGTTCGGCGAATATTTCCTAAGTGCCAACGGCTGTTCCGCCGTAAAGAGTCCGACTCGGCTGGTTCCCGATGTCGGCCAGAACAAGTGAAAATCCGGCCTCTTCCCCTGGAAGTCCGGCCGAGTTAAGGCAAATATTTCCTAAGTGCCAACGGCTGCTCAGCCTTAAAGTGTCCGACTCGGCTGGTTCCCGATGTCGGCCAGAACAAGTGAAAATCCGGCCTCTTCCCCTGGAAGTCCGGCCGAGTTAAGGCGAATATTTCCTAAGTGCCAACGGCTGCTCAGCCTTAAAGGGTCCGACTCGGCTGGTTCCCGATGTCGGCCAGAACAAGTGAAAATCCGGCCTCTTCCCCTGGAAGTCCGGAACATTTTGGCAAATATTTTCTAAGTGCTAACGGCTGTTGCGCCGTAACGTGTCCGACCCGGCTGGTTCTCCCGGTCGGCCCGAACGAGCGAAAATTCGGCCTCTTCCCCTGGAGGTCCGGAACATTTTGGCGAATATTTCCTAAGTGCCAACGGCTGCTCCGCCGTAAAGGGTCCCACTCGGCTGGTTCCCGATGTCGGCCAGAACAAGTGAAAATTCGGCCTCTTCCCCTGGAAGTGCGGCCAAGTTAAGGCAAATATTTCCTAAGTGCCAACGGCTGTTCCGCCGTAAAGGGTACGACTCGGCTGGTTCCCGATGTCGGCCAGAACAAGTGAAAATTCGGCCTCTTCCCCTGGAGGTCAGTTGAAGTTTAACGAATATTTTCTAAGTGCCAACGGCTGCTCCGCCGTAAAGCGTCCGACTCGGCTGGTTCCCGATGTCGGCCAGAACAAGTGAAAATTCGGCCTCTTCCCCTGGAGGTCCGTTCAAGATTAACGAATATTTTCTAAGTGCCAACGGCTGTTCCGCCGTAAAGCGTCCGACTCGGCTGGTTCCCGATGTCGGCCAGAACAAGTGAAAATTCGGCCTCTTCCCCTGGAGGTCAGTTGAAGTTTAACGAATATTTTCTAAGTGCCAACGGCTGCTCCGCCGTAAAGCGTCCGACTCGGCTGGTTCCCGATGTCGGCCAGAACAAGTGAATATTCGGCCTCTTCCCCTGGAAGTCCGGCCGAGTTCGGCGAATATTTCCTAAGTGCCAACGGCTGTTCCGCCGTAAAGAGTCCGACTCGGCTGGTTCCCGATGTCGGCCAGAACAAGTGAAAATCCGGCCTCTTCCCCTGGAAGTCCGGCCGAGTTCGGCGAATATTTCCTAAGTGCCAACGGCTGCTCAGCCTTAAAGTGTCCGACTCGGCTGGTTCCCGATGTCGGGCAGAACAAGTGACAATTCGGCCTCTTCCCCTGGAAGTCCGGCCGAGTTTGGCGAATATTTTCTAAGTGCCAACGGCTGCTCCGCCGTAAATCGTCCGACTCGGCTGGTTCCCGATGTCGGCCAGAAAAAGTGACAATTCGGCCTCTTCCCCTGGAGGTCCTTTGAAGTTTAGCGAATATTTTCTAAGTGCCAACGGCTCTTGCGCCGAAAAGCGTCCGCCTCGGCTGGTTCCCGCGGTCGGCCGTAATAGGCGAAAATTCGGCCTCTTCCCCTGGAGCGACCTCCAAATTTGGGCGAAATTTTTTCTAAGTGCCTAAAGGTACCAGGGGTTTGGGTACCAGGGGTGCATTACCAACTGGTCTTTTGTCAACCCATGTACTTTTTCTAGAGTACATGGGTTGGTCCCCCCACTTAGTGTACTCATCACTTTACCCCCCTTTCGCAAAATATAGTCAGAACGAGCATGGGGGACGCAATTGTTTTCCATGCAAATCAATTGGGCCTGGTCCGAGCGCTGGTAACGGCCGCCAGCAAGCGTCCCCTGCTCGGATAGCAGAACTGAAGAAGGCACGGCACTTCCAGAGAGAGAGAAAATTTTCTAAGTGCCACATTTCTCAAAAATTTTCAAAGTGCCACATCTCTCAAAAAATTTCTAAGTGCCACATCTCTCAAAAAATTTCTAAGTGCCACATCTCTCAAAAACTTTCAAAGTGCCACATCTCTCAAAAACTTTCAAAGTGCCACATCTCTGAAAAACTTTCTAAGTGCCACGTCTCTGAAAAATTTTCTAAGTGCCACAGCACGGCTGTGAAATATTCAAAGTCCTACAGGCATTGGCAGAATGCGCGGACGGCCGTCTGCTCCCGGCGGCCGCCGCGAAGCTACTACCCCCTCCCGGGGACGGCTGTCTGCTCCCGGCAGCCGTCCTTACCCCCCTCCCCCGTTTGCACCGCCTGAAGTTAGACCCGCCTTGGTAGGGCCCCCACCGGCCCCGGCTCGCCGGCGTTGGGTGGACGGTTCCTGCCCACTTGCGGGTCCCGGTCGCTTGGCAACCGACCGGGGAGGACCAGCCGCCTCCTTAAACACAGGCTGGAAGGGAAATCCGGTCAAGCTACGGAGGACCGGCCGCCCTCCTTAAACACAGGCCGGAAGGGAAATCCGATCAAGCTACGGAGGACCGGTCGCCTCCCTAAACACAGGCCGGGCAAAAATCTGCGAATGGGCCCGTCAAGGGTAGTGGGTCATCCAAGGTGGGAGGTACCGGCCGCCTCCTTAAACACAGGCCGGGCAAAAATCTGCGAATGGCCCGTCAAGGGTTGTTGGTCATCCAAGGAGGGAGGTACCGGCCGCCTCCTTAAACACAGGCCGGGCAAAAATCTGCGAATGGCCCGTCAAGGGTTGTTGGTCATCCAAGGAGGGAGGTACCGGCCGCCTCCTTAAACACAGGCCGGGCAAAA